>NC_062522.1:30224385-30281885 GCF_022655615.1 Tachysurus fulvidraco
TAAGTCGCAAATCTGAGACCTGAGACTTGCTTGACAAATATTAAAAAAAGACTCGACTTGACTTTGACTTGACTTTCATGACTTGAGACTTGACTCGGACTTGAGTTAAATGACTCAGGGATGGGGGACTCGACTTGACTCGAGTCAGACTTAAGTCGCATATTTGAGACTTGAAAATTGTTTGACAAATATTAAAAAAAAAGACTTGACTTTGACTTCACATGCATGACTTGAGACTTAAATTACTCGTGACTTGTGCATGTGTGACTTACTGTACTCCCACCTCTGGTAACGGCTTAAGTGGTTATGGCGCTTGTTGATCGGCGGATCAGGGTTCAAGCCCCAGCACTGCCAAGCTGCCAGTGTTGGGCCCTTGAGCCACCTTCCCTGCTCCAGTGGCACTATATCATAGCTCAGTTGGGATATGTGAAGAAAAGAATCCCACTGTTCTGTAATGTATATGTACAGTAGCAATAATAAAGGCTTAAGAGTTAAATACAGATATCAACCTCAGGAACAAGGAAAAGTGAAAATCCATTGGCATGGTTGAGCATGGGATGTTTGATGGAAGCATTCCTTATGCTGTCTTTTGCAATTATTTCAGCATTGTTGAGTTTTGTGCAGTCACCATTGGATAGGGCAAAAGGGGTAATAGTAGGGTCACAGTCAGCTGATGCCAACCAACCCTGACTGGTCTTGAAGGGGAGATTGAGTGGAGCTAATACCAGTATAAAATGTACACTTAAGACAGATACTGTACACAGACAGAGATGACTGTACTGTAGATGAAGCAAGACTAAAATGTACCGACAACTACCTTAGAGAGATGGTTTTAGTTTTCACTTCTTTTGTGTTTTTTTTCTTCATGATAAAGTAAGGGTGTCAAGGGTGTTTGAAAAAAAGAAACCACGGTGCCAATTTACACAGGCATTCGCTCATATAACACTCACGCACACTATCCCAAAAAAAATTGCAAGTCCTTACTTCAGCAGACAAAAAAAGTGCTAACAATAGATGAATTAAAGGTTACCAACAATATATGATGAATGTCATACCACAGCAAATTACTGAGAGAAAAGTCCTAATGAAGGCGTTTGCAGCATACCAAGAGGCCAGTCAATAATTAGAGGTGCCACGATTGTACTCGCTGTCTCCAGACTTCCCTCTGTGCTGTTTTTCCACCACTTTAATTGCACAGGTTAGAGTCCTTTTAACGATACGGCCGTTCTGATGTGGTTCGACTGACGCAAGGTGTGCACAATAAAGTTAAAAAGCCAAAGATAGCTTTCATACGATTTTTTCCTGTTTGGACTTAGTAGCTACTTTTTAGTGTGATTTGATGATCAAGAAATTTTTGATTGTGGTTTTTGACTTACTTTTACAAAGAAACCGATCATTAGAAGACATTGTTTTTGCATCAGTGTGTGAATGCAGTGAACCTGAAACATTCTTTTCCATGTTTTCCATCACTGACTTATTCACCCCTTTGAAATATCTGGAATATTCCGGAATATTGCATTTTTTTATTTATTTTTTTGAGGGGAAAAAAAGAAGAAGAAGAAGAAGAAGAAAAGTCATTATTTTCAAATAATTGCCTTACTAAGTGCAATTATTTCAGATTAAAAATATCTTTAAAAAAATAAACAAACAAACAAACAAATAAATAAATAATCAGATATTTCAATATGGAGTCTTTTTGTTTCCTAAAAGACATAAGACGTGTGTGTGTGTGTGTATATATATATATATATATATATATATATATATATATATATATATATATATATATATATATATATATATATGTCATTTCTGTGCTGTTTCAGAGATGTTATTGATCATAAATATAATCTAATAAAAATATTAAAACGATTTAATCTGTATCATTTTATTAATTCACTATTATTATTAAATAGTGACATTTTCTCCACTGCTAAAGAAACCTTTAAACCTCTTAAAACCTCTTATGTCTTGATCTCAATGAGACTTCCTGGTAAAAATAAAGGTAAATAAATAAATACATAAATAAATACATAAATAAATAAATAGATAAAAGTCCTCCTCACTACTCCTAACACTTTTTGACCTTATGAGTTATTTTAAGAGTTAAGATGCTTTATGAATAACGTTTATCTATCTACTAGGAACCTCTGTTTAATATTCAGGGGGATCGCCCATTTTTTTTTTTTTTTTTTTTTTTTTTTAGAATTTTCTTAGAATTAAGTCACTAGGAGAAACTCTACACACTAAGGATTTTCTTGAATATGGTCCCGGAGTAAGAAAAAGTACTTTTACACCTCATTAGCAGAGTAATGAGCAGCCAGGTGTAGCTGATTAAATGCACAGGATAAGTTAATAATCAAGAAGCAGGACTAATTCTATGGGTTTGACTTAAACAGAACATAGAGTCTAATCAGGAAGTCAGTCATTTACAGTGCAACACAAAAACTATACATCTATTCTGACTTAAAGCTAATCTACAGTATGGCCACTTTGTCTACAAATGTAAGTAGCTTGTTATTGTTGTTGTGGCTCTTAAATGATTAGTTACAGCAATTTTAACTTCTGTATACTGTTTGTTTGAGTCTCATGACAGAAGTGTTTAATGTTTAGGGAAAAAAATACTAGCTAGTCTACAGTCCTTGTGTACATACCATCATACACACACACACACACACACACACACACACACACACACACACACAGTACTGTACATGCATCACACAAACACACACACAGTACATGCATCACACAAACACACACACAGTACAGTACATGCATCACACAAACACACACACACACACACACACACACACACACACACACACACACACAGTACAGTACATGCATCACACAAACACGCACACAGTACAGTACATGCATCACACAAACACACACACACACAGTACAGTACATGCATCACACAAACACACACACACAGTACAGTACATGCATCACACAAACACACACGCGCACACACACACACACACACACACACACACACATACACACAGTACAGTACATCACACACACACACACACACACACATATACACACAGTACAGTACATCACACACATATACAGTACAGTACATGCATCACACAAACACACACATATACAGTACACACAGTACAGTACATCACACACACAAACACATATACACACAGTACAGTACATACATCACACAAACACGCACTTACACACAGTACAGTACATCACACACATATACACACAGTACAGTACATCACACACACACACACACACACATACACACAGTACAGTACATCACACACACACACACATATACACACAGTACAGTACATACATCACACAAACACACACATACACACAGTACAGTACATCACACACATATACAGTACAGTACATGCATCACACAAACACACACATATACAGTACACACAGTACAGTACATCACACACACAAACACATATACACACAGTACAGTACATACATCACACAAACAGCACTTACACACAGTACAGTACATCACACACATATACACACAGTACAGTACATGCATCACACAAACACACACATATACAGTACACACAGTACAGTACATCACAAACACACATATATACACACAGTACAGTACATGCATCACACAAACACACATACACACAGTACAGTACATCACACACATATACAGTACAGTACATGCATCACACAAACACACACATATACAGTACACACAGTACAGTACATCACACACACAAACACATATACACACAGTACAGTACATCGCACAAACACAAACGCATACACACAGTACAGTTCATACATCACACACACGCATACACACAGTACAGTTCATACATCACACACGCATACACACAGTACAGTACATACATCACACACGCATACACACAGTACAGTACATACATCACACACACACACAGTACATACATCACACACACACACAGTACAGTACATGCATCGCACAAACACACACACACACACACACACACAGAGTACATGCATCACACAAACACACACACAGTACAGTACATGCATAACACACACACACACACACAGTACAGTACATGCATCAAACAAACACACACACACACAGTACAGTACATGCATCACACAATCACACACACACACAGTACAGTACATGCATCACACAAACACACACACAGTACAGTACATGCATCACACAAACACACACACACACACACAGTACAGTACATGCATCACACAAACACACACACACAGTACAGTACATGCATCACACAAACACACACACAGTACAGTACATGCATCACACAAACACACACACACACACAGTACAGTACATGCATCACACAAACACACACACACACACAGTACAGTACATGCATCACACAAACACACACACACAGTACAGTACATGCATCACACAAAAAAAATATTTATATATTTTTGACATCTAAAACTAATTATTGCTGTTTGTGTGCTTACAAATGCAACCTCGGGAGCTGATTGAGACGCAGCCTATAAACATTCTAGTCTTATGTTAAGTGCAAAATGCAGCCGATGTGATGAAAGAAAGGTTATGAAACACAAAATATGTATCTGAGACGCCTTAACGTGTGTGTGTGTGTGTGTGTGTGTGTGTGTGTGTGTGTGTGTGTGTGTGTGTGTGTGTGTGTGTGTTATCTTCATATAAACATAACATCTGTCTTTTCTCTCATTTCATTTCCTTTTCTCTCATTCTGGATTTTTGCACTTTTATATATTGCAAAATGGTAAGCTTGAACTTTCTGTATGCAAACAGGAGTTTATTATTATTATTATTATTATTATTATTATTATTATTATTATTATTATTATTATTATTATTATTATTATTATTTTACATCTTCGATCCCCCTGAAGAGTCCCAGCCGTACGTGCGGTGCCACCGAGATGCTGATAGGGATTGTTTATTTTTGCGGTGGAGAAATAATCACACAAATAAGACATCAAAGATGGATTGAGAATTAATATATGCAGAGGGAGAAATGTATTCCAACTGCTCTGGGATGGAGGAGAGGAAAAATATTCCCTAGAAGTCTTTAAGTGTATGAGATCAAAACTTACAGCATGGGTAGTTACTAAAACACACACACACACACACACACACACACACACACACACACACACACACACAGTACAGTATTTACCAGCACACACTCTCGTATACACACACACACACACACAATACATACAAGCACATACTCTCTCTCACACACACGCACACTTATACACAAACATCAAATATTTACCAGTACACACTCTTATACACACAGGCACACACACAGTAAAGTACAGTACTTAACAGCGCACTCTCACACACACTCTCTCCTCACACACACACACAGAGTACAGTACCACAAGCACTGAAAAAAGAAAGAAAGAAAGAAAGAAAGAAAGAAAGAAAGAAAGAAAGAAAGAAAGAAAGAAAGAAAGAAAGAAAATTGAAAGGTTAAAAAAAGAAAGAAAGAAAGAAAGAAAGAAAGAAAGAAAGAAAGAAAGAAAGAAAGAAAAAAAATTAAACATGGCATTTGATTGGCTGAATGAAACATGGCGTTTATAAAATAAACAAAGCATCAGTTTAAATTGCCCAAAGTCATCGTGTCTCCTGTGTAAAAGTTTTCCCTCCTACATGCCGATCCTCCTGTTAGACCCTCATGAGCCTCAGGCCAGATCTGGTCCTAAATCTAGTCCTGGATCCTGGATGACTTCTGAATTCACTTCTGGATGGTTGGCACTGTCCGTGTGCCAGCTCTGAGCATACGTCACAGCCTTGGACACCAAGCGAACTGGTACAAAATTCACTTCTTCTCTCCCGCCCCAACGCTGTGGGTTCTCAGCAAACCCTGCGTCATGGAAAATACCTCCAATATGGCAGATCTGGCTCCAAAAACACACTGCTGTCTGGGAAATGCCAAAAACGCCACTGGCAAAATGTGGAGCGTTTTAGTCCAGTAAGTTTTGCCTGTGTCTTTTTTTTTTTTTTTTTTTAAAGGCTGTCAATTAACCAAAAATAAATAAATAAATAAATAAATAAATAAATAAATAAAATCAAGAGTGGAAATCAACAGAAGGCAAAAAATAAATAATTAAAACACTTTCTGTGTGTATATAGAGAGCCACAGCTAGACAGGACTCAAAGTCGTGCCTAATTAACAATTTAAGAAAATTGAAAGAAAAGAAAAGGAAGCAGTTTATTATATCAATCAGGATGATTTCTGTTTGTGGCTCCCTGCAGATAAGACTATTTGCATATTAGCTGCGCCATGCTAACCTACATCCGTCTGCGAGCGCTCCGGCTTCCATGGAAATATTTCCCTGACTGCTGTTCGTGTTTTAAACTTTCATTGATTTGCAAGTTTTATTTATTTATTTATTTATTTATTTTTTTAAATTCATTAAATCGTAATAAGATCTATGAATAAATAAAAAGACAAGCGAACGAACACCAAATCCGGATCGTCGGTTGGACCGGATGAAGTCTTTACTGATGGAAATTTCTAGGCTCCTCCTAATTGATGATTAGATATTTTTGAAGAAAAAAAAAAAAAAAAAACGGGTGTGAATGAAACCAAATACAGCCGATAAATATGTTGTAAATAAACCCGACGTCAGCTCTTGAGTCGTGTTGTAAACTGGCTAATCAAGAGGCTCTTCGGCGGTCCGTTTCCTCGAGCGACGTTCCCTCGGACACGCACAGGCGAATAAATGAAAATTATAGCGTCTCCGCGTTCACGCGTTAGAATATAACAAACACATTAATTCCGTTTATAAGCTGATATTTGGCTTATAATTCAAGTAGCTACGGACTGCGTCTATAAGACGTGCAGTCCGTGCAGTTAAAGTCAATAAAGACATTGGGATTTATGAAATGACTCGTAATATGCCAATAACTTTGTGTGTGTGTGTGTGTGTGTGTGTGTGTGTGTGTGTGTGTGTGTGTGTGTGTGTGTGTGTGTGTGTGCGCACGCATCTTTCTTAATTGAAAATGAAGGCTAAAACGGTTCGTCTCAGACATGAGAATGTTGCAGATTGAATCTGTTTGATTATCGATCACGTTTAGCTTTGTTTACTGAGGTTTACTGACCCCCCCCCCCCCCTCCCGAATATTTCTCTCTCATACCCTGAAGAACCACATATCAATCATCTATCAATCACCCAGAGGCTTGTCTCGGGTCATTTTTGAAATGAGGATACCCTGTGATTAGTCATCAACCCTGCCACCGCATCGTACCGCACCACTTTTGTCTTTTCTATTTTTCTTTTTTTTTTCAAACTCTTCTTCCGATCGCTTTCTGTAGATCCGCCTTGATTTGTCCTAATAAATAACATCACGAAACATTCAAACGCCTGAGAAATCTCATCGGGCGTAAGCTTTGATGTATCCACATTACAACGCTTTGTATTAAATTACATATTTCATTTATGGATTGATGATGGCCACGGGCTTTCTGACTTGCCCAGTTTTAATCCATCACCCACACGCCCCCTTCCTTCAGCTGCAACACGGGGCAGTAATATGATTAATGTAAATGACGTTTCATTGTTCTTTCTTATTTACATTCCGCTCTATTGACAAAAGTTCAGGGTGAGTTATGGAACAGGGTGGCTTCATTACCGTATTAGCATTAACTCCAGTTGCAGATGGGAGTGATGGCTCAATAGGGCTTTAGGATAATAACTCTGGAGTTCTTAATAATCACACTGAGAGCATTTTGACTGCTATTGGAAGTGAAAGGAAAAAAGAAAAAAAAAAAACAAGTCCTTTAATATTGGCTACAAAGTTCTACAGAGAGTCAAAGAGAGTCATTTGCTAGATCATTTATATGTGAATCATTAAAATGATTCCGCAAATGACTCTCTATGACTCTCTGTAGAATTTTCTCATTGAGCGTAATATTAAAGGACTTGTTTTTTGTTTGTTTTCCTTTTATTTGAGTCATTTGGTGAATCAAAGAGAGTCATTTGCTGAATCATTTATATGTGAATCATTAAAATGATTCAGCAAATGACTCTCTTTGACTCTCTGTAGAACTTTCTCATTGAGCGTAATAATAAAGGACTTGTTTGTTTGTTTGTTTTCCTTTTATAGGAGTCATTTGGTGAATCAGTTATGTGAATCATTTAATTGATTCAGCAAATGACTCTCTTTGAATCTCTGTAGAACATTCCAAACGAGTGTAATTTTAAAGGATTTGTTTGAATTAAAGGAATTTGATTTCGAAATGAATTAACAAATCCTTTTGTTAATGAAAGTTTTTTTTAATGAAAGTTAAAGATCGTTCCTTCGTCCTCAGGATCCAGAATTCATCCCAGGGTTCAATCCCATCGAGTGCAGTGCAAGGAATGAGAATCCAAGCATCGGACCGGACGCCAGTCTGTCACACCGTCCTTTCGTAACTAGGGGTTATTTAGCAAAGCCAGCTCAGAGCCCTTGAGAATCCAAATAGAACCTAAATGAAGAACATGCAAAATCTAAAAGTAGTGCAACGAAAGGGAAAATATTCAGTTAGCATAAGCCTGGTTTTGTTCAGTACACAATTATATATACAGAATAAAACTTTTTAATAAAGAATAGTAAGCATGCTCAATATTGAGAACATGCCGTTTTTTTGGGGTTTTATCCCGTACCGAACAGTCATGTGCCTGACTCTAAATCCGTACAGATGTCCAGAGACCTGCTCTCAGATCAGCACTAGTAACTCTGGCTTTATTTCAGGGCTTCCTTTGAGGAACAGCAGGACATTCACGTTTCTCCATTTTCCACGAACGAACCCTGTAGAAGTTTCTAATTATTTCATAAAATATCTCATTGATCTTTATTGAGCTAGGCTTTGTGTCGGTTCTCTTGGATGAACATAATGGTAGTGGAAAGGGAAAAAGAAAGGAAAAAAAAAAGCCCCATTCTACTTTCATAACGTTATACAACAAAAATAATCTCACAGGGCCACTTGGACTAAAACAGAGCACTTTGAAGAGTTCACACACTACAGAGCTACAACACATTGGGAACATCTGACCGTCACTGGAGGACATTTTTGTCATTTCTCCCAAAGCCTGAACACACGCACATAAAAAGAACATTGGCACCAAGTAGCGTGAAGCCAGATATTGACAGCTTCCCATATGGCCTGCGTTTGAAGGAAAGAGAAAAGCGAGAGAATCTGCAATCAATAACACAAATCCGTCTACCTATTTACCAATCCACCACTTCAAAACACGTCCCCTTAGCACACCACATAAAAGGCTTTCATTTTCATATCCCCTTTCATTCCTTTCTTAATGCTTCACACACCCTCTCCGATTGTCCTCTGTCGTGAAGCACATCAGACACCTCAGTGTTTTTTTTTTTTTTGAGGCCTGAGATTGCGCCTCATTACCGGCGATCCCCGTTACTAGGCCGCATTATAAGATCTTTACATAAAATCCACCAGTAAAGCCTCCAGTAGACCTAATAAGAACCTGATGCTGCATAAGAGGTGTGTGTCATTACCTTTGTGTGTGCACACACACACACACACACACACACACACACACACAGCCCTAGCTGTAATGAACACCGCTTGTTTCAGGCTCTAATTGCACAAAGGCAGGTTCTTAAACATCAGCGCAACTTCTCAACCCCGTTCTTATACCTAGCTAAACTAGAGGCCAATTAAAGTCCAGCGGGATTAAACACACATATAGTCGCATACAGTACAGTACATTCCAACACACACACACACACACACACACAATTGGAATCAACAACGCCGCTATTATCGTGGTTTAAATAAGACAGAAAGAATGTAAAATGTGAATGGGGGGAAAAAGTAAGTAAGTATGTCCAGGCTTGTGGAACATGTTCATGGTTTATTAAAGAAAGACAGATAAAAAGAAAGAATTGAATTGCAAGAAGGAATGAAATCAGGAAAAAAGGAAGAAGGACAGAGAAACAGGTACTGTAAGGAAGAGGAACAAAAATAATGTAGGAATAAAAAATATCGAGAAGGATTAAAGAAAGAAAAGAAAGAAAGAAAGAAAGAAAGAAAGAAAGAAAGAAAGAAATGAGACAAAAAAATGAGGAAAGAAAGAAAACAGGCTCTCTCTCTGTGTGTGTGTGTGTGTGTGTGTGTGTGTGTGTGTGTGTGTGTGTGTGTATACCTGCCTTATCCGTCCCCCTGGCAATAAGATGTTCTTGCCTTAGTAGCTTCAGGCAGAAAGCAGAGTGAAATGATTTGGCTTGTTCCTGAGACAGAAGTTTCTAGAAACACATTCTGACCAGTTCAGAGCCTGAGCATTTCTTTTTATTTAAAAAAAAAAATCCTTTCTTTGGGCCTGCTTATGGGGTAACATTCGTCGCTCTAACGTCCGAGTCGTAAGAATTCCGACGTGGTATTGGAATCGCCCAAAAACTGAAGGCCGTAATTCTTTTCTTCTCGTCGGATGACAAATTGCTCTATTAACCAAGTGAAAACGACACTAGAGCACCTAGGCTTGTCAAGAAATCCAGAGTTTATGAATATTTAAATTCCCCCCAACCTTGCACAAGCCCACCCTCTTCCCTTGGTAAACTTATATAAGGTTTCATTACACCGCTGTAATTTTCTCGGCATACATTTCCATATATTTGCATATTTGCATATGATTGGCTCTACTGTTTTATGATGCAATAATACTTTACCTGTCACATGCTCAATATTAACTTCCTTATATTAAATTCAACTCATGTTTATCTTTAAATAAAAAAAAAAAAATACAGAACATGGCACACTTCGCCTAAAGACATTGGTATTAAAATATAACTCTTAAAATAAATAAATAAATAAATAAATAAATAAATAATGATGACGATGAAGGTGATACTACATGCTCTGAGACAGGGGTATAAAATTTCAGCAAGTTTCAAAAATGTTATACAAACGATGTTTCCATAATGTTCCACGTTCTAAACCAACAGTGTAGAAATGTTTTATGCAAATTTTATGTAAATTTTATTTAAATGTTTGATTACATTCCAAGGAATATTCTTCAACAAACATGCAAAACAACAATGCTCTTAAATAAGTAACTGCTTCAGCTTAAATAAGTATTCAAGTTTTTATTTATTTATTTATTTATTTGTTTGTTTGTTTGTTTGTTTATTTATTTATTTCACAAAATATGCGGCTAGCTAGCTGGCGTATTTATTCTTTTAGAATTTTTTTTTTTCATTTCCTGGCAGGATCTTCCGAAAAGTCAACAATTTAACGACTCCGCTTCCTGTGAGTAAAGGTTTACATGTCGACTGACCGACAAAAGTTCAAATTTTTTTTAGAACCAAGATCGCAAAAGCGTTGTTTCAAGTAAGAGATGCTAAAGGGAATCCCACATTAACGATTTTAACGATTGCGATTCAACTCCGACTCAATTCATTCGACTGCGATTCTACTACAGACCTGAGTGCAGTGAACTTCATGTACAATTATACACGGGTCATCTCTGGACAATATGCCGCCCATCTGCTGTCATCTGCTCTTGCTCTCATTTGCCATGGCCTCCAGCCCAAAGCGGGTCACATGTTGTGTCTTTCAGCCATATTTAGGTCAGGCTTTTCTTCTGTTTGGACATGTGTCTCCTCTTGGAGCTCAGCGTTCAGAAATAACGCTTCACCTGCAAGGCTGATTTTAGTTTCCACAACTGGATAAAGAAAGCAGGGAGGAAGAGACAAGGGAAGTGAGGATGGGGGTCGGGTTGTAGCCCATCCTAGTACAGTAGCATCGATTGCTGGTTCGAGCTTTGTGATCATAGGGTGCCAAGATTTAATAATGAAGAAAGGCTGTGTGTATATCTATATATAAAACATACTGAAGCAGCATCATTTGCACCTTCCTTACTGGTGATAATGAGAATATTAATCCTACATTAGCGCTTTAAATGACGTGATCACATCACACATACAAAAAGGCATCAGACAAGATCAGACAGAAATGTACCGATATTAGCTCTTCGCCACATAAACGTCGCTCTCTGTTCTCAAAAACGGCGACGTGCAAAACGATAAAATTCACACAGCAGCTAAAAATAGATTTATCCTCCATATCGATCGTTTTTTATAATATAACGCAGGTTATGACTCCTAAGACCTAAACAGCTACGACCTCCATTATGTCCTGTTATGATCCCATGAACGAGGTTTGAGCGCTAATTTTCTCTCCTGGTAGATTAATGTGCATTAAGATCATACAATAAAGCATCTTAATTAGGCTTGGTCGTAAAAGAGTCGAATTTTATAACTCGGGGCCGTTTTCTGTGAACCGAGCCTCGGGTCCTTGCAGTGTTTCAGCCACCTGACGCGGATAAGAATTCATAAAAATAGCTGCATTTTAACAGTTATTAGTTAATGGTGTAAACGATATGCGATACGATTCATGGTTCTGGTAGCGTTGTCACGATATTAAATTCAATTTGAAATGAAATTTTTTATAGAAGTTCAATTGAAAACACACACACACACACACACACACACCTCAATCACCTCAAGTGACAATTCAATTACAAATTCAAATTTTGAATACAATTAAAAATGTAATTTTCAAATTCAAAACCGAAATTTGATTTTCGATTCAATTTTCGATAAAATTGACAATCAAACCTGAAATTACGTTTCAAATCGAAAATTGAAATTACATTTTAAAATCGGGAATTGAAATTAAACTTTCAGTCGCATTTCATTTTTATTTCTGAATCATAAACAATGTGCATTTCTGTCTGTGTTAAACCAGGCTACTCTCATGTGGAAAGAAATTGGTTTGATACACGTTGAACGCAATCATTCATTCATTCGTTCATTCATTTTCTACCGCTTATCCGACTTCTCGGGTCACGGGGAGCCTGTGCCTATCTCAGGCGTCATCGGGCTTCAAGGCAGGATACACCCTGGACGGAGTGCCATCACAGGGCACACACACACTCTCATTCACTCACACACTCCGGACAATTTTCCAGAGATGCCAATCAACCTACCATGCATGTCTTTGGACCGGGGGAGGAAACCGGAGTACCTGGAGGAAACCCCCGAGACACGGGGAGAACATGCAAACTCCACACACACAAGGCGGAGGCGGGAATCGAACCCCCAACCCTGGAGGTGTGAGGCGAACGTGCTAACCACTAAGCCACCGTGCCCCCCGAACGCAATCATAAAAATGAAATAAATACATTTGTTTATTCCAGCCAAATTTTAGGGAGAATTTACAAAGTATCTGATCCAAAAGACACGGAAAATGATTGACGGAAACGTAAGCTGAAATAAAGCTCCGAAGTCTGTTAAAGTGTCTGCTTTAGAAGAGAATAAATTGCCTACAATATATTACACGTTTCCACGAAGCATAATCAAATTTTTGCATTGTGATGTAACTCTTAACCGAACCTGAAGTTCTGTTTATATCAAAACTTGTGTCCCAAATATTCAGCATCACTTGCTTTCATTCCTAAAATAATAAGAGATACTGTAGAAAATTCAGCCTGAAATAGAAAATAGCATTTTAATGGATTATAATACTAGTTATAATACCGATAATTAATGCTCTTTTATTTATTTCAGTCTTTTATTTATTTATTTATTTATTTATTTATTTATTTATTTATTTATTTATTTATTTTGCATTGATTAGGCCACTAATTGCAAATGGCATTCTGTGGGTTTTATTATTGATTGATTTTTTATTTATTTTCTTCAGCCCAATATTTAGAAATTGTAGTCATGAGAAATGAACGTGACTTTTCTGTGAAGGCTAAAACTGTTTTTGTGATGTATCTCAGATCGTGTGTGTGTGTGTGTGTGTGTGTGTGTGTGTGTGTGTGTGTGTGTGTGTGTGTGAGAGAGAGAGAGAGAGAGAGAGAGAGAGAGAGAGAGAGAGAGAGAGAGAGAGAGAGAGACAGGTGTGTCAGTCTCCATTTTCCCTGGTCCATCTTAGTCGATGTGTCAAATTGATTGGTTGTAGCTGATGAAGGAAGGTCACACTGTATCCGCAGGTGTGTGTGTGTGTGTGTGTGTGTGTGTGTGTGTGTGTGTGTGTGTGTGTACACTGTGTAAATGCACATTAACAGTGTGAAATGGCTATTTGATCTATAGAGAGATACGGGCAGTGTAAGTTGTGACATCATGAGGTTGTGTCGACTGAACCAGCAACTACATTAGCTTTCATTTCCGGTTGTATAAAGTGTAGAGATCTGCCAAGATCGGTTTATTAATCCGACTCCTGCAGAGATTCCACTGAAAAGATTTAAACTTTTCCAGACCAGAAACGATCCGTAGATTGATATGAACTTGCATGCTGAGCAGTCTCAGTTTCAGAATTGAGTTATTGCAGTCTGTAGTATGCAAGAAACGGATTTATTTATTTATTTATCTATCTATCCATCCATCCATCCATCTATACATTCTGTGAGCTGCTTATCCTACTCACAGGGAACCTAGGGTCTATCCACAAGTTGGAGGAGGACACCCCGGGATGGGTTGCCAGTCCAACAAAGGTCACATTCACAGGTAATCTAGTGAAGCCAATCAGTCTACTGCGGAAGTCTAACATTTAGACTGGGGAAGGAAAATGAAGCACCCTGAGGAAACCCCTGAAGCAACTGGGAGAACATGAAAACTCCAAACACACAGAAAGGAAATCGAACCCCAACCCCGATGGGGCAGATCATAGATGCTCACTACTATTGTTTTTAGCTATCGTAGCTGGACCTTTAATGCCTAGGAATGTATTTGGATTGAAGTGTGGTTTAATGTGGGTTGTTTTTGTGTACTTTCTAATAAAGTAGGCCAAAATTAGTGATTTAAAAAAAAATAGATCTGCTAATTGACACTTTTTAAATTTTTTTAGGTTACTGATAGATTTAAAAAAACAAAACAAAAAAAAACAAACAAACAAAAAAAAAACCAGGAACTAGATGATAGACTCATCAAAGCAACACACAGGAAGACAGATGTGATCGGTTGTGAAATGTTTCCCTGAGAGTTCAGAGCTTTTTTTTTTAATGCATGTTCTTCAGAAACCCTCAAAGAGCACCTAAACCACTGGTGCATATCATTAAAAAGTACAAGGTATTAGGAAAGTTCAGCTCCCTTTTTCCTGTCTCTTTTCTGTTTGAAGTCTTCTCCTCTCATAGTGTATTCAGATAGCCAGGTTTGTTTAGGGATTACTCACCCATCTTTGATCAGGCTTAATTAGCCAGGCTCTAGCACCTATAGCTCATTAGAACAAGCAGGTTATGTGTGTTAATCTGAGTCTGATGCCGAGGAGAGAGAGGAGAGACCGAACGGACTGGGACTTCGCTCAGGGCCGAGGGAAGGTGTGCTGATAAAGGCCCCCGGTGCGGATCGATAGCCGGCCCTCCTCCTGTCTATGCAGGATCAAGAGTTTGATTCACAAAGGATCTTTCTGCATAAAGAGGCAAACACAGGAAGTTCACAGGAAGCTCTCCAGCTTGGTGAAGCTCTCCAACGACAACGCTCTCGTTCCTCCTACAGAATTTCTCAACACTGCATCGTTTACAGCAAATCACAGAGTCAGACAGTGTGTGAACTGTTACAGTTGTGGTTTATGTTTAAGGTCAGAGTTCAACCTTTTCCATCACTTGTCTTCCTTCACATTTGCCATCTAAATCTTGTCACTTGTCTTGACACTTGTCACTTTATTTTATGTTCCTTTCCAATAGCATGCTTATTTTATCATTCATTTGATTCAAATGATTCAGATTCATATTGTAGAAAACGTTCAACATCTCTCTCTCTCTCTCTCTCTCTCTCTCTCTCTCTCTCTTCTGCATCCCAAACACACTTGTCACTTTATTTTATGTTCCTTTCCAATAGCATGCTTATTTTATCATTCATTTGATTCAAATGATTCAGATTCATATTGTAGAAAACGTTCAACATCTCTCTCTCTCTCTCTCTCTCTCTCTCTCTCTCTCTTCTGCATCCCAAACACACTTGTCACTTTATTTTATGTTCCTTTCCAATAGCATGCTTATTTTATCATTCATTTGATTCAAATGATTCAGATTCATATTGTAGAAAACGTTCAACATCTCTCTCTCTCTCTCTCTCTCTCTCTCTCTCTCTCTCTCTCTCTCTCTCTTCTGCATCCCAAACACACTTGTCACTTTATTTTATGTTCCTTTCCAATAGCATGCTTATTTTATCATTCATTTGATTCAAATGATTCAGATTCATATTGTAGAAAACGTTCAACATTTCTCTCTCTCTCTCTCTCTCTCTCTCTCTCTCTCTCTCTCTCTCTCTCTCTCTCTCTCTCTCTCTTCTGCATCCCAAACACACTTGTCACTTTATTTTATGTTCCTTTCCAATAGCATGCTTATTTTATTATTCATTTGATTCAAATGATTCAGATTCATATTGTAGAAAATGTTTGTTAGAATTTCTTTCTTTCTTTCTTTCTTTCTTTCTTTCTTTCTTTCTTTCTTTCTTTCTTTCTTTCTTCCTTCCTTGTCCTCTCCACTTTACCTTGTCTTTTGAAACTAAATATTTTTTTTGAA
This sequence comes from Tachysurus fulvidraco, assembly GCF_022655615.1. NCBI lineage: Eukaryota > Metazoa > Chordata > Actinopteri > Siluriformes > Bagridae > Tachysurus > Tachysurus fulvidraco. Next base: position 30,240,928 of record NC_062522.1, read on the forward strand.
TCTCACGAAAGCAACTCCAGGACCTCGTGCTACGTCTCGTTTTTTCGATGCACTCTGAACAAAGCATCTGAGGAAACATGCGGTAAATACGAGACGAGGAACAAAGTCACTTTAAATCTGACTCGCCACACGTTTCCTGATGATTATATGACCCTTTTAGCGAGTCATTTTCCCTGGATTAGAAAAACAATCAATCCAATCACGAGGGGGTAGAACTGGCTTGAACAGAAATCTCTTAAGAACTTATTGGGTGTTGGGTGGGGGGGGGTGGTGGATGAGGGGAGTCGGATATATTTCTGTTCACAGTAATTCATTTATGTCTTCAAAACTGTTTGAGAAAACAGAGTTACTGTGCCTTTGTTGTGTAAAAAAAAAAAAAAAAAAAGCTTATCCTCTTTCTATGAAGAAAGCCAATAAGAACGCATTATGAAAAGCCACCAAAGGGTCCAAGTGTTAAAAAAAAAATGAATGGCAGTGCTGATAAAGTTGAGCAAACGAAGTAATTGACCTGCACTGCAGATTAATGTGAAACAAGGTGCCGGGTTCTTCCAAGCTAATGAATATTCTTCAAAAGGCCCAGCGAGAAGAGATGGGTCTGCTTGATGTGCCTGACATTGAAAGTTTTTAGTGCTAAACTACAGAAATTCTGTCGCCCCATCATTTGTATGCAAATTTCCTGTTACACAAATTAACCCTTGAACCCAGTGTCACTCCTCATATGGTCAAATCTGCACCCATCCTTTCCATCTCTCCCCACGCCATGCCTCTCCATCCCTTTCTCTTTCCCTTTACCCCGATTCTTCTTCTTCTTCTTTTAAAGACGAAAGACCAAAGTCAAAACACTTCCTTTTATTTACCTCGGAGTATAAAAGCCGGGCAGCTGATAGCGGGATTGGGATGCGAGTGCACTCAGGGATATTCAAAAGAAGAAAACAACACCCCCCATTAAAAAAAAAAAAAAATCCACAAAGACAGAAAGGCTCGACGTGGAAGCGTAGCAACTCGGCCTTAATCGAGCTGCGCAGATTTAAGGTGAACCTCCAGGACAATGTGGAAATCCTGTTACCGCTCTGAAGCGAAGAGTACACCAAGCCTGTGCACACAAAGACCTGAGACTCATCACCTAAACAAATAACATTCAAACACTTTGAATAGCAAAAGCAGAGTGAAAGGACCCGCAATGTGGCAGTTTAAAGAAACGATAAGGTCCCGAGGAAGGTCGGCATAAATATCCTTTAAACTTCGGGTGAGATTTATTATTATAGGATTTCTTGATATTCCAGCAGAATACATTTTTTAACACTTCCTGCCATTACTTACTGTAACTTGCTAGCGGAGTTTGCGTTTTGACTCAAGTACACTATATTTGATGTATCCTAACTCTAGCTAGCTTCTGGTACGGTATAAGATCGTATGTACAATTTGAACGCACATGAAGTCGTAATTACGAGTGGGATTTTCTTCGATCGATGAGATCGGTGTCTGTAGTCGGCAGAAAATCTGTTAAGATGGAAAGTTTACTCCTGAACTGAACTTCAATGCTCTGAAGAATGATTGAATCTGAAGGTGCTGATCAGATGGAGTTTTTATTTTAAATAGCAAAACTTCACGACAAATCACCGGTTTATATCAATGTGCTAGTTCTAAAACATTCTCATTTCTATAGACAGGAGACTAATTTGTTTTCTAACCTGGTTTTGTAGTTTATCAATCAGAATTGCTTCTGTTGACCAATCAGAATGGATCCGCTGTTGACCAATACGAATTGACCTGCTGTTGACCAATCAGTATGGATCCGCTGTTAACCAATCCGAACTGACCTGCTGTCGATCAACCAGAACTGACCTGCTGTCGATCAACCAGAACTGACCTGCTGTCGACCAATTAGAAATGACCTGCTGTTGACCAATAAAAAGTGACCTGCTGTTGACCAATAAGAACTGATCTGCTGTTGACCAATAAAAAAATCACCTGCTGTTGACCAATCAGAATGGATCCGTTGTTAACCAATCTGAATTAACATACTGTTGACCAATCAGAATGGATCCGCTGTTAACCAATCAGAACTGACCTGCTGTCGACCAACCAGAACCGACCTGCTGTCGACCAATAAAAAGTGACCTGCTGTTGACCAATAAGAACTAAGAACTCAACAAATCTTTGATATAAATAAATTTAAAAAGTTATGATAAGTTGTTTGTTTAGTGTCTACTGTAAATATGCCAGGTTGCTCTTTTTTTGCCATTTGGAAGTTTGAACCTGAGACCCACCAGCGTGATGGCAAGTGTTTGTGGAGTGAAATGGGTTTAGACAAACATACAAAGCACACACACACACACACACACACACACACACACACACACACACACACACACACACACAAACAAACACACACAAAAGCAATAGCCACCAGCTCCTTTGGCTGTAAGTTTCCTTCAAAGGTTCCCCTCAGGATACACTGTATGCGAATATAATCCAAGCGGCTTTGAAGTGAAGACTCCAAACGTCTTTTGGCTCGCACGCTGCAAGTGGCATCTGAGTGCTTTGGGTTATTGGAGGAGAAAAGAGGCTTGAGTGTGGAGGGAAGTGAAGAGAAAAATACACCGGCACCTGCCAGATACACGCTGCTTCATCTAGCCATAAAAAAACCTCCTGTCTTTCTCCCCTTTTTTGCATTTTAATCTCTCAATTATGACTGTAGGTGATCACATTTGAAAGCACGTCCATGACCTCTGGCACTTGCATACATTTGAATGAAAAGAAGGAACCCATTTTTTTTAATTTTTTTTTTATATTATTCTTCACACGACCTCTCGTGCCTCTGTTTTCGGAGCGACAGTGTTAAAAGAGGGACCCCACTCCAAAAGACAAGAGCGTACTTCACAAAGCACTGAGAGAAGAAGGAAAAAAAAAACGGGAAGAAAACATGCCATTATTTACTCGATGTACCAACTTCTTGAGAATGGCGTGCGATGTGGATCAATAGCGTGTCGGTTCTAATGAGGACTTGAAGACGCTAGCCACCCCCTCCTCCACCTCTCCTCCAGTCAAGGGTCAAATTTTAATCACTGGCTCTCTAGATGAGCATCTCCAACTGAGAGATAGAGGGGGGAAAAAACAAAGACACAGAGAAAAAGATAGAGATGGTGAAAGAAGGAGACTCTACTCCAGAGCGGAGATGTCGAGAGGTTGGGAAATCAGACAGGAGCAGTCGGCGCTAGCCTGAAGTTGTTGAAGCAATTGAAGATATGATTGGACGGCGTGTAAGTCGGAGCCAAGTGGGAGAAACTGGAGAGGAGAAGAGAGGAGAGGAGAGATGCCACATTGCCATATGGCACAATCGCTTAGGAGTGCAATTTGAAAGCCTCAGGTAGATTCACACACACTAACACACTTCTGGACTTCTGCCTTCCGATCTGTCGCTCTCACTCTCCTTGGCTCTCCCTCATCTTGCGATAAAACGTTTTAGGGTTGCCATGCAGAGGCCCGGAGATCCATTAGAGTGGCTGGGAGGCCTGGGTTTGGGTTTATGGACGTTGGTATAAATTTTATAAGAGAGATGTTATATGAGATGGAGAGCAGCGGGGACGGCGGGGAGAGTTTATTGAGTCATTAGTTCAAGGCTTCAACATGGCCGAGTGCTGAACACCCTCACACATAAACGCATCTCATGTCGCATCACTAGTCTCGGTCACCAGAGGTATTACTGGGGTGGGTGGGTGGGGGTAGGGGGTCATCAGATATAAAAAAGGGCACTGTTGGCCCTCTTCCATGTATTGTACGTCATCACACATATTAAGACAACAGCCAAATTTCTCCATTAAATAGCTCCATTTGGTTGTGAATAATTAAGATTCATAATTACTTTCATTCAAAATAATGACTTAATTCGCTACGTAACGTAATGTTAACGTGACATAAAATAATATTACATCTAATCAACTCTTAATCTATGCAACTAGGAAATCAACAACAATAACAACCAAAAAAAAAGATAATAATCAACGATTATTTTTTTAAGTCCGATTTGCATACTTAAAAAAAAAAGAAAGAAAACAGGTATTTTTAAATATATGGATTTAAACATTCTCACTTGTAAATGATGATTAAAAAATACAAATATTTGTTTAATTTTTTTTTTTTACACTTACTGCTGATTCAAAAAAGGTTCATTTCTTTATTATTTAACGTGGCTTTGACTTGAATTTCTTCATATGCACCTGAAAGGTTTGCACTATATATCGGATGTGTGACAAGTAAAGAAATATATGATAACTCTTGGGTACTATGAGTTGAGTTGCCTGTGAGATTTATCAGAGGATTGTATAACGATGCTGTGATTGACAGGTGACAAAGCGTAATGTCATCACTCGTACACCACGAAGTCAAGGAGAATTTCCTAGCCTTGGATATTTATGGTATAAATATAGTATCTCAATGGTTCAAGAGTTTCTTGAGCAGGTTCAGGAGATCCAGCCATGGACAAATGGGTATTTTTGACCTGGGAACCAGAGACAAGACACTTTCTTGGGAATTGCTTCTCTGTATTATTTTATTAGACATAGTGGTGCCTTGTGAGTGGTTGTATGGGTGTATACTTATGGTGCCTCGTCACTGATCCATGTTTCGATTGGCGTGGAGTCTCTGTACATTTTAGTCTGTTCTTCCAGTGTTTGATTGGGTTTCTACGGTTAACTCCATCCAAAAACCATGACTCCAGGTGAAGCGTCTAATTTAGATTGTTTACTGCTCTACAAATTATTCGAACGATGGTTAATCCTGGGATATTCCTGGGAAACATTCAGAATTCCTCAGTTCTGGTTCTTCAGTAAATAAATGTCAAATACATTCATACTCTTAAGTAGGACAAAGGATAGGACTAAAGCTTGGATTTTCTGGACACACCATTGAAGACAGACAGATTTTTGCATAAATCGAAATAACTGCACACAATTTCATACTTTCCACACTAGACAGAAATACTAACCCTAATCCTGCCATAATCCATATACCATATATATATATATATATATATATATATATATATATATATATATATATACAGTACAGACCAAACGTTTGGACACACCTTCCAAAAGTTTGGACACACCACCTTTTCAACAGGACAATGACCCCCAAACACACCTCCAGGCTGTGTAAGGGCTATTTGACCATGAAGGAGAGTGATGGGGTGCTGCACCAGATGACCTGGCCTCCACAGTCACCGGACCTGAACCCAATCGAGATGGTTTGGGGTGAGCTGGACCTCAGAGTGAAGGCAAAAGGGCCAACAAGGTGTGTCCAAACTTTTGCTCTGTCTGTACTGTACTGTATATATATATATATATATATATATATATATATATATATATATATATATATATATATATATATATATATATATATATATACACATATATAACTTTTTATTTATTTTATTTATTTATTTATTTGCTGTATTTTTTACCTTTGCTTAAATGGATGATTTTATATCTGTTTTTATTGTAACTATTTTTCATTAGATTTTTTTTCTTCAGATTTTAAATCCTGCTTTTTATAAGATGACATGGACTGTCCCACGGGATTATATGTTGTAGTGTGTATGATCGTGTGTGTGTGTGTATGTGAATGTGTGTAATAATTTTAGAATTCAAAAAATTCTTGAAAAGCAACGATAAATAGAAGGAGCAATACAAAGATAAGCAAAGAAAGAAATAGAGAAAGAAAGAAGGAAGGTCGTGAGAAGGAAATACGGTGACAGAAAGACAGGTAGAGAAAACAAGAGTGGAAGGCAAAAAAAACAAGGGGCGAGTGGGAGGAAGAGTGAATTACTCAGAGGAGAGTGTGGAAGAAGGAGCAGGAGAGTGAAGGGTTGACTGAGAGTTGGGAGAGAAGACAGGAAGTGGAGTATCGTAGCTCTCATTTGGCGGAACGGCACATGAGCACTTGCTGCATTTGTAAATGAGCCATCTGTGTTAGTGCAGGAGGGCGGGCTCAATCAGCCCTGAGTGCCACTGCTATTAACATCAACACTGTCACACTCGGACCATGCGACTAACACACACACACACACACACATACACACACACACACCCAGGATTCATCCAGGATGCTACTGAATTAAAATGCATTGTATCAGTAAAATATTACTCCATGTTGCCTTATTGAACAATTTAATAAAGCTTCAGAACACTACTCACGTTTCTGATGGCTTAGCCGCGTTTCCCAGAGCTTTCCAATATCCCCATTGCTCTAAAAGACTCGATTTCATATCTGCTTTAATTTTGTGCTAATGATCTTTATGCTTCTTCTAATGGCAGAGCATACCTTAGTTGTAGCGTCACCGAGAGACGGAGGGACGGAGACTCGCACTAAAACCACAATTTCTTTTAATATTCAACTTATTTAATTAGAGCAGAAAGAATTTTAGTTCAGTTTATTACTCTAAGGTTCAAGGGACACGACGGCGAACGATCTTATTGGAGTATTATTTGAAAAATTGTTCATGTTTGGAGGAAATAAAAGGGTTTAGTTTTCTACAGTAGGTCAGGAACCAAAGCAGAAAAGATTTCACCCTTTTTTTTTTTTTTTTTTTCCGTAGAAATGCTGTTGAAAGTACACATGATAAAATATAGCTGTATATCTAGAACAGTGATTAATATGCATTTATTAATTTGTAATTATTTAATAAATACAAAAGTAAATTAAATGTACCTATTTGCTTCAAACAAAATCCATTAAAAAAAAAAATATATATATATATATATATATATATATATATAATTATTTATTTATTTGGTTGCACACCTCCTTCAAAACTTCAAGATTGACTAATTGATTGATTTTATTAGTTTATTTTCATGTACAAAATAAACTTTCATTACCTTGAAATGCGCCGTTAAAAAAAAAATTAAGATTCTTAAATTAAAAAAATTATTTTGATTCATTTAAAAATCACATAATACCGCATATCATTAAACATGACAATTTGTTTAGCAAAATGTATTTTGTGTTTTTTTTTTTTTTTTTTAGTGTCGATCAATAGATCAGATAAGATCAGTTTTTTATTTAAGGAACTGAGAGATATAAAATTAAATGTAAACTGATTTAAAAATGCCTGATAAGATTTCCCCTGAAACTAGTAAACAACAGTACAACAACATTTTAGTAGCCATGGCAACAAAAAATCAAGAAGTGGCTGCAAGCGATTCTGTAGAATAAAAAAATGTCAAATGTATACAGTACACGTACGCTATGCTGTATGTAATCTACCGTCTAGTCTGTGAACTTTAGAAGGCTAGTATCATCTAAAAAGGAACGCAAATGTTTTTTTTTTTTTTTTGTACTGAAGTGAATTCTGAACGGTCAAAAGCTACTGAGTTATTTCTTTGGACTGAACCTGTGCTGTAGTCTCACTTCTGTTACAAGAAGTTTTTTAAATCAGAAAGTAAGCTAAGTTTCACAGACCTTCTGCAACAACAAATGTAACCTGTCTAAAGCCCTATTCGGACAGGATCAGTTTTACGTGGGGACGCGGGGGTAAAGTAATTATTACCAGAGCTTCTCTGTGATTTTAGTCCCGTCCGAATGTGCCATCTCGGTAATCATTACGTACAATGTCAGTAAAGATTACGGTGACTTTTACCTTCTGTAAAAAGGTCCGGAAAAATTACCTCAGGTGATACTAATCCCGTCCGAATAGACCCGCTGTAAATATGTACGGTAAAATTCCGTCATTTCCTGTTTAAAATTAGTTTTTGGGGCGTTTTGCAAGCATGGAGGCGCTTGAAACAGGAAGCAACGTCATACGCACATGACGACAAGGAGGTTACTGTGGTGCGTAAAGCGAGTTACCCCTCCCACTTCTGCTAGTTTTACTGAGATGTCTTGTCCCGTGCGAACTGGCCAATTAATATTACAGACGTCCTGAGGTAAAATTGCATTACTCCACGTCCCCACGTAAAACTAGTCCCGTCCCAATAGTGATTAAGTCGAAGAAAACACTTGCTGTTATTGGGAAGTAATCTTTATTCCATTCTGTAAAACGCCACAATGTGCAACTTTCCCTAACCATTAAATCAATAGGAATGGCAAAGTGTGTTCTTTAAAGCAGCAGACTGTAAAAGCTTTCTTTTAAACACTTAGATGGACAGCATCATGACGACTTAGGACCTGCAAGGTTTTGAGTTTTAGCTGCAGAAAGGCCTGGTTGAGCTAAGCAGCTTCCAGGAAAGGTGTTTGTGTGTGTGTTGTGTCGGAAACAGATGGGAAGGCCTGACCAGGGAACGCCGACATTCCGGTCAGGAGAAGGTGATATCGGAGCATGAGTGCCAGCCAGTATGTCCGGAACACCTTGTGGGGCACGGCACATAGGGAAACAGACAGAACAGTGTGTGTGTGTGTGTTTGTGTGTGTGTGTGTGTGTGTGTGTGTGTGTGTGTGTGTGTGGCAGTACTGTATGTGTGCAGGGGGTAAAGACCAGTGAGATTTCTAGCACTTAAGCATGCATATTAAGAGTCAGAAGCCGTGTGTGTATGTGTGTGTGTGTGTGTGTGTGTGTGTGTGTGTGTGTGTGTGTGTGTGTGTGTGTGTAAAAGCAGAAGCTGTGCCAAGCCTGGTGTGTGCAAGTTGCTGATGAGAGATTGTGGGTGAGGAAGAGCGCTACAGGGGTCATGCTGAACTCGAATCCTCCAGATATCCACACCACACTCGCTCGGATGTACAGGTCACGGAGATGTGAGAACATAACGTGTGAGATTCAGAGCTGTGCCTGACTGTAAAGAAGTGGAGGAAGTGAGAGAGAGAGAGAGAGAGAGAGAGAGAGAGAGAGAGAGAGAGAGAGAGAGAGAGAGAGAAATAGAGAGAGACTGATGGGTCTGATGAAGCTGGCGCTGATCCAAGTTTATCAGAGTTGCATTCCTTAAGAAACTTGCATTTGCCTTCAAGAGATTTGGCAGCGTTTCCGAAAACTAGCCAAAATGCAAGATGAGATTCCAAGTTTCAAGTTGTTTTTTTTTTTCTTCTTTTTTTAAATAAAAACAGTGAAACTGAGAATGAGCATATTTAATCACGCCAGCCCATGTGGTCAGAGACGAAGTGAAATATTTGGAATTTTACATTTCCACATATGTTTGATCTTCGAATTGGACAATCTGTCCTTATGTTCAGTGAAAATCGGATATTATTAAGCTAATCAAGCACGTCACGTTTCTTGTACCGCGTTTACAAAAAAAAAGTTAACATTCCTGCACAAGATATGAATGTCCAAAAAAAAAAAAAAACGTTGTCAAATTCACTTGATCGAGTAAGTCATTGTTCCTATGGTAACAACGTACACTGGGATTTGTATGGCAGATTTTCAAAAGTGTGCGTAATTGTTGATATGGTGACATTTTCTGTGAGAAGATGTTTGTTTAGCGTTGTCTGAAGAGGCTCCTAGCCTCGGCTCTTTAGGATTCCGAGTTAAAAGTTGTTGGGTTTTTTTTTTGGTCTTATTAACATTGAAAACGAAGGAAAAAGGAGTCCGTCGTGAGTGAAAGACTAGTTCTAGCTGCTATACCGAAAGCGATCTCAGGAACTAACTTGCTTTGTGGACAATCGTCGGTTGTCTTCTCACAAATCTTTTACCATTCTTTCTGCAAAACGTACGGAGATGTGTATCCGTTGTTTGTGTGTGCAGATTGTTTTGAAGGCAGCCATGACGATCTCTACCCATAATTCCTAATTAATGATTAGCAGTTAACAAAAGCAGCTCTACAGTCTCCATGTGTCAGGTGACACGGGACACAAGCAGGAACAAAGAGGACCTATTCATGCTCTCTCTCTATCTCTGTCTCTCTCTTTCTCTGTCTCTCTCTCTCTCTCTATTGTGTGTATGCAATGTAAAATGCATTAGACAGTGGCAGTGGGTAGGCACGCCCGAGGCTAAACAAGCACGTGAACGGTGTGGGAGGACAAATCAAGCCAGCACACATTGTCAGCCTTATAACCTCACATCTATTAATATCACACATCTCCTATTTACACACACCTGTCAGAACACGGCTACCTACAGAAGAGCACCGTGTTAACCATCGCTGACAGTTACATGTGTAAAAAGTAGAGCGCTCCATATGACCTGACCTCCGTGTCGATTTGACGTCTAATCACCGCTCTTTTGTTCTAACGTGCACCTTTTCTTTTATCGTCCCTCCCCGCTTTCAAGTCGGATTAAAAAAAACAAACAAAGGAAACAAACGAGGCCTGAGAGAAACAAGGTGGAGAAGAGGATGAGTTCAGGAAGTAACAAAGAATCCACAAAGAAAAACAAGAGCAAGAAAATGGTGGGAAAATGCTACACATGCCACGTTGCATGCTGTCGTTCAAATGCCACCCTCTGTTCCTTTAAAATCCCGGCCAAGTGCTAATGAACATTGTTGCTGAAGGCCAGCGCTGGACGAGGTGGCATAAGAGCACGAGGGCCTCAGCAACACGCCAGCCATAACAACACACCTTCACTTCGTAATTAGCTCATCCGAACCGGGAAAGAGCGCAAACGAGAACAATTAGTTCTGAGAGCAGATAATAAAAAATTGGTCTAACGTTGCACTCAGAAAACCACTCGTCATGTCTAAATAACTAAACGCAAAACCATTATCTTATCCACGTTCGTTTCGTGACTACGCTCCAAAACATAGACGCAATTAAAACATTAAGAGTGAAACCGATACTTTTATTGGCAATCCCCCTTTAGTTAGTCATATCCTTCGCCTCGGCATGAAATTCCTCGTAGCAATTTACTTTCTCGACTTAAATTACCTCGTTGGAGTGTTTCATTTAATTTTTTTAATTATAATTACACAACCCCATTAGTCCGCTCCGATGGAAGGGGAGTGAGAGAGCTGATGATGTTAATGGTAAATAAATTGTAAATCATTAGTTGATTGCTGGGGGTGACACACTCGGTATTGTGCTCTAATTGGTGCTATAGAATGAGTGCAGTGGTTTGTTCAGTTGTTTTACACACACACACACACACACACACACACACACAGAGAGAGAGAGAGAGAGAGAGAGAGAGACTATACTTCTCACTTGAATTATCATTTAGCATCACGTAGCATAGGAACATAGTTACCTCAGAAATTACCTCAGACTGCTTAATTTATGAAAACTTTTTGTGGTTAAAGCAAAAACAAGTGGTGCGATGAGGCAACACAAAGGATTTAGCACAGTAAACAGATATCATTTAATATGGGCTCTCTCATTTTTACCTCATCCTAGAGGTGATATAGTCATAGAAATGTCCCAAAAAAGAAAAACGTTTTGTTTTATTTTTAACACAAATATTTCGATCTTTAGCTGGTGATATCAAACTTATGTCTGCTCTCTGAGATACACTCAGTGTTCGATCAGAAGCATCTGAGTCCTGACTCGTTTTAAATCAGACCTACACTAAAAAAAATAAATAAATAAATAAATAAATTAAAAATTCTTAGTTTAAACAGATTGAAAATGTCTGATTTGTTAATAACACCGGAGTACTGGTTAAAAAGAGGATATGAATTGATATTAACACTTGGCCAATGAAAAGAGTGTTAAAAGAAACTTCTAATAATATTTTATTATTAATAATACAATAATATAATAATATTTAATTGATAATAATATTCATATTAATTAATTAATATTAATATTAATATTATTATCAATTACATATTATATTGTCGTATTATTATAATTAATTAATTATTATTATTAATAATACGATAATATAAACCTATTTAATTCATAATCATATTAATATTTTGAATAATTAATAAAGCCATGAACATGATCCCAAACATCTTGGTTAAAAAGGTGTGTGGTTGATTACATTTGAACATGTGGTGCAAATATCATAAAAATGAAAACAATAAAATAAAAAATTTGAAATCATGGCACCAAAATAGCAAATTCACATGTAGAAAAAGTTAGGATTAGGGTTGTGGTTGAGGTTAAAGTGAGGAACAGGGTTCACAGTTTAAGCTTTGCTTGTGAATTTTAAGCAGGTTACAGGTGCAGATTTTTTTTAAGGTTAATAATTACAACAATACTGACCTCTACACTCGCTCCTTTTATTCTTTGTAAATTATCTGCTGAAGTCGTGGCCTCCTTGCTGCATTGCGTGTACTGTATGTGGAAGGCCTGGAAGGCCAGACCATAGACCAGCCAACAGCGAGGAACTGAGTGTGCGGCTCTGGCTACGCACAATCGCACTCAGCTGGAAACTTGCCGCAGCACCACATATGGGTCATATAAGTGTGTTTAATCAATCCCTTTTTATTCCTGTTAACATGAGAGGTGTAGGAACAAGAGAGAGAGAGAGAGAGAGAGAGAGAGAGAGAGAGAGAGAGAGAGAGAGAGCGAGAGCTGCTACAGGTTTGTGGCAGATGGCTTCGTGTCAGTCATGACAAGCAGCCAGAATACAGCTTCCCCTGCACATTTCTAGCCCCGCCTTCCTACTCCACACTGTTCTTTCTTTCTTTCTTTCTTCTTTTGTTCATTTGTACATCAATGCCGTGAGTCGAGATCTCACTGCTCCGCATTCCCCTGTGTTCATTTACATCAACCTATAAGCAGAAATAAGAAGGATCCATGCAAAAAAGGAAGTCACTCTCTCTCCGATCAGGTAAAAACGAACACATCGCGCAGACTTCTCACTCGCCGTCTGCCCCGACCTGCAACTTTGTGACTCCAGGCCATCTGCCGTATCTCTGCTCCTACTCCTCCTGCCAGAGAGAGTGAGTGAGTGAATAGAGGAGATGAGAATGTGATGAAGATGGAGGGTTAGAGACAGAAAGCGACAGAGATGGAGAGCATGTCTGAAGACATGAATGTTTTAATGACTGGCAGCAGTGTATCTATAAAAGATTCAGAAAGAGCAAGCTTGTGGTCCTGAAACTCATCACCTGCACTACAGCGTACACTCTGTCGTAATCGAGTATGAACAGGAATTCAGAAATCCACTACATTCAGGTTTACACACTTCTAAAAAGGTCATAGTAGAGAGGTCCAAGGTCAGATTACTGGCATCAGGAAATATTCCCAAAGATGATGTAATGTTACAGTTTGTTCAGTTGTTTAACATGTACAAATGATTTGTTATATTGAACAATGAATGTAGTACTTCCTGTGTAGGTGGGTTCATGATTCTGATTGGCTAACGATGGTAGGGTTTAACACCAAAGAAGAACGTTCTGAAGTTATGAATTGTACGAATGGCACACACATGGGGTCTCCTTTTTTTCTTTCTTTTCTTTCTTTCTTTCTTTCTTTCTTTCTTTCTTTCTTTCTTTCTTTCTTTCTTTCTTTCTTTCAAACACTTATAGCTTACTCTAGGTAACTTTAGGTGAGGATGCTATTTTCTGATTCAGTTAATTCAATTGATTCAATTGATTCAAATTATTTAGATTCATATTGTAGAAAAGGTTTGCTTGAAACCCTTTCTTTCTTTCTTTCTTTCTTTCTTTCTTTCTTTCTTTCTTTCTTTATTCTGTATCTCAAATACATTTGTCACTTTACTTTGTTACATTACAGTAGCATGACATTTTTTGCTTCAATTGATTCAGATTCATATTGTAGAAAAGATTCTTTCTTTCTTTCTTTCTTTCTTTCTTTCTTTCTTTCTTTCTTTCTTTCTTTCTTTCTTTCTTTCTTTCTTTCTTTACATCACATCACATCACAGTATCACATTACTTTACAATAGGATTCTATTTTCTGGATGCTATTTTCTGATTCAGTTGATTGAAATGATTCAAATAATTCAGATTCATAAAAGGTATGCTTAAAATTCTTTCTTTCTTTCTTTCTTTCTTTCTTTCTTTCTTTCTTTCTTTCTTTCTAGTCACATTCTTTTTTCTTCTCTCTCACACCTGCATCTTTACCTTCCTTCAAAACTCCACATTATTCTCTGAATCAAATTACTCAAATGATTGACTTGATTCAATTGATTCCAATTCAATTTGTAGAAAACTCTGAGAAAGAGAGTGAACGGAATGGAGTGAATACCTCTTACCACTCCCCAGTTTTCTTTCTTTCTTTCTTTCTTTCTTTCTTTCTTTCTTTCTTTCTTTCTTTCTTTCTTTCTTTCTTTCTTTCTTTCTTTCTTTCCCAATCCCATCACTTTTTATGGGTCAGGAGTTCTTCTGTTAGTTCTTCTAACATCTCCAACAGAATAAGTCATCAACCACAGAAGAATTCCAGTGCGGATATGTGATATTCCCGTTTATCCGTGTTTCAGTGTTATCCTGATTAGATTGACAGGAGGAGAAAGGTACAAACAAATAAAAGATCATTCTGCACTTCTTTCAGCTCTCAGCCAAACGTCTTGTGAATTATTTACACTGAGAAACGTGAACGTGAGGCATTCAGAGCTTACCACATAACAGAGACCTGAAGTGTGTGATGAGCGACGTGTACAACAACGTCATGTCCATTTCTGTCTCCCGGCTTCATCTTTCTTTCCTTTTCATTCCTTCTTCTTTTCTCCTTTATTGAAACTTTGAAAAAAATTTGTTCATTTGCTTTTTTCTTTCTTTCTTTCTTAATTCTACTGTCTTTTTCTTTCCTTTATTTGTATTCCCTACGTCCTTTTAAAAGTTGTTTCTTTCTTGTTTCTTCTTTCATTAGTTTCTTTCTTTCTTTCTGTCTTTCTCACACCTGCATCTTTACCTTCCATTAAAACTCACATTATCTTCAGAATCATATAATTCATATGATTCAGTTGATTCAAATGATTCTAATTCAGTTTGTAGAATTCTTGCGTTCTGTTTCTGTATGTATTTCTTTCTTATGGACTTCGGTATTTATTGATGATTCTTCTATTTCACCATTTTTTCTATTCCCTTCTCCTTCTTTCATTTTACCTCCCTACTTCCTTTCTTCTAATTATTTTTTCTTTTTTTTAATTTACATCTTTTACTTTTTTGTTCCTTACTTTGTGATCATCGCTTATTTTTTTTTCATTTCTCTCTCATTTTCGTTCTTACTTTCTGTCAGTGGATGAAGTGCTTCCTTAATGTGGGTTAAGGATTTGAAATTATGAATAGTATAAATGGTGGTCTTCTTTCTTTCTTTCTTTCTTTCTTTCTTTCTTTCTTTCTTTCTTTCTTTCTTTCTTTCTTTCCTTCCTTCCTTCCTTCACTTTGTCCAGAGTTATTCAATGCTTCCTAAGAAAACTGAGGGAAAGGAAATAATCTCTATTTTTAGAGATGGCCTTAGATGAAAGGGTATGTAAAGTAAACACACACACACACACACACACACACACACACACACACACACACACACACACACACACACACACACACACACACACACACACACTTGAAAGCTGTTGGATGTGCAGTTAATGGTAGACACACATGAAATGGACAAGGCGGCGCGGTAGGAAAAGTGGAATCGAGAGATAAAGAAAGTGGGGTGTGTGATGCAAAAGGAAAGGGTGAAGAGAAGATGGAGTAAAAAGCGAGAAGAAATCGAGTAGAGTGAGCGAGCGCGAGCTAGGAGATGGTGGTGTTGCGGGAGCGTCGACGAGGCTCGCGATCTGCGCGGTAAAGATGGGAGGGGGGGGAGAGAAGAGAGAGGACGAAGAAGCGGAAGGAGAGAAGGAAGGTAGCGGAATGAGGGAGAGCGGGAAGGAGAGGAGGAGAGAGAGAGAGGAGATGGGAGGAAGGGAGGATGACAGGAATTGGAGGAGGGGTTATTTTGGCTTTGTTAGGGGTGTTTGTTTTTTTTTTTTGTTGTCTCTTTTGTGTTGTAGTGTTTTTTTGATGATGGGAGGGGAGGGAGCGTGGCGGTCTGGCGGGCGGGCCGGCTGTGCTGGCGGAGTATGCGTGGAAGCGAGAAGGGGAAGCACAGGGGTCTGCGCTCTATTACTCTTTCCTTCTCTCTCTCTCTCTCTCTCTCTCTCTCTCTCTCTCTCTCTCTCTCTCTCTCAGTAAAACTCATCTGGACTTGTTTAAGTTCTTGTCACCTTTGATGAAAATCAAACATCACCGTGCCAAGTTCGAGGACCGCCATAAACACTTCTTTATTCTTTCATTTAACTTCTTCGTGGTGCATTAAAGTGCTTTGCTTTAAAAAAAGAAAAAGAAAAACACATATCAGGTCTTTGGCATCAATTGAAAGAGACAGAATTTTATATCGTTTTTATTTACGGGGGAATTTTTAGTTTACAGACAGGATGGTGTCACATGATCGGAATGATCCAAGTATCCAAGTAAGATCAGGGACTGTTCTGTTTTTAACATTTTGTGCTGATGGTGTACAGGAGGTCAGGGTGGTGCAGTTACCCAGGATCTCCCTCCTACTCCATCCACCTCCATCCACTGGGATGGTGAGGAAGCCAAGAGAGACAAGAAAATGGGTATTTCTGTACTGTACGTGTGTGTGTGTGTGTGTGTGTGTGTGTGTGTGTGTGTGTGTGTGTGTGTGTGTGTGTGTGTGTGTGTGTGAGAGAGAGAGAGAGAGAGAGAGAGAGATGGAAATAACGAGGGGGTGGACTGCTGCCTGCTAGACTCCATTGATTAATGACTCATTTTTCACTTCCACCATTTTTCATTTCTAACATTTGATCCTTTTAGAACTTTTCTTATTCACAAAAGTTCAGCGCGTCTACAGTTGGCTTGCATCGTGTTGTTTTGTCCCTTATGTTCGTTAGCTGTTGTTGTCTCACCAATCACAAATGGTGTAAATAAGTTTTAGTATTCAGAGTGTTATCATTACTGAGGTATAATGGCAGGAGAGGAGAGGAGAGGAGAGGAGAGAAAATTAACAGAAGAAAAAAAGAGAAAAGGAAGAGAGAAGAGAAAAGTAAAAGAGAAGAAAGAGAAGAGAAAAGGAAAACAGAAGAGAAGAGAAGAGAAGAGAAGAGAAGAGAAGAGAAAAAAGAAAGAAGAGAAGAGAAAAAAGAAAGAAGAGAAGACCAAGAGAAGAGAAAAGGATAGAAAGAACCGACGCAAGCAGAAAAGGAAGAAAGAACAACGAGAAGACAGAAAAGGAGAAGAGAGAACAGAAGAGAAAAAAGAAGACAAGAGAACGAAGATAACGGAAGCAGAAAAAGGAAGAGAGAAGAAAGAGAAATAGAGAAAAGGTACAAGCGAAAAAAAGCTAAAAAAAAGGGAAAGAGAAGAGAAAAAAGAAAGAAGAGAAGAGAAAAGGAAGAGAGAAGAAAGAGAAGAGAAAAGTAAGAGAGAAGAAAGAGAAGAGAAAAGGAAGACAGAAGAGAAGAGAAAAGGAAGACAGAAGAGAAGAGAAAAAATGAAGTAGAAGAAGAAGCACAAAAAAGAAAAAAAAAAAAAAAAGAAAAACAAACAAAAGAAAAAAAAAAAAAAAAAAAACAAAGAAAAACAAAAAAGAAACTGGAGAAGAGAAGAGAAAATGAAGAGAAGAGAAGAGAAAAAAGAAAGAAGAGAAGAGAAAAGGAAGAGAAAAGGAAGAGAGAAGAAAGAGAAGAGAAAAGGAAGACAGAAGAGAAGAGAAAATGAAGAGAAGAGAAGAGAAAAAAAGGAAGAAAGAAGAAAGAGAAGAGGAAAAGAAGAGAAGAGAAGAAAGAAGAGAGAATGAAGAGAAGAGAAAAAAGGAAGAAGAGAAGAGAAAAGGAAGAGAAAAGGAAGAGAGAAGAAAGAGAAGAGAAAAGGAAGACAGAAGAGAAGAGAAAATGAAGAGAAGAGAAGAGAAAAAAAGGAAGAAAGAAGAAAGAGAAGAGGAAAAGAAGAGAAGAGAAGAGAGAAGAGAAAATGAAGAGAAGAGAAGAGAGGAGAAGAGAAGAGAAGAGAAGAGAAGAGAAGAGAAGAGAAGAGAAGAGAAGAGAGGAGAAGAGAGATATCTCTTGGAGAATTCCTCAGTGTAAAACCTTACATAGTTCTAACTCTGGGGAACGATGCAGGCCACAATGCATCATGGGTTTTATTTAAATCAGCTCTATAACCTTAATCAGTACCACAGCAGAGTTTCCTACACGTGTCTGTAACTTCATCAGAGAACCAGAACACAAACAGAGAGAATAACTGAGGATTACACTCACTGTAATACAGCTGAACTAGTCCTCGTCTCTTCGTCCCGTTAGCCCGTGTTCACGCCGTGTTCATGAGGTGTTCACGCAGTGTTCAGTGTGTCACAACTGGGCCACGGTGAGAGTGAATAGACAGAGAAGAGAAGCTAATCTCCTCTCCAGCAAGGGTTTCAATGCCTAATCCCATCCTCCTTTCAACCCAACCGCTACTTATTCACCAAGGCGCTAATCGCTCAACTATTAGCGATTAAACTACGTTTCATCTCTCTCACCTACTCCGCTCGAGCTTTAATGTCTTTGTGTGAGGAAAAGAAACAGCGCTGAATCCAGCACAATGACTTTTATTCATTCAGGTTTTCACACCGCTCGGTGCTCGGATGAGTTTACATGGAAAAATTCCGTGTAGCTTTTACGGAATATTAATCGGGATCGGAAAAGTCTCTCTGTGGATCGTACGGGCTCAGTTTTTTTCCAAGAAGATGATATTTTGCTCTTTCTTTTATTCATACTTATTATTTTTCTTATTCAAAAAATCCATGTACTGTACTCAATCTGTCTTTTGCTACTACGCAAGTATGCTATGTGACCAAAAGTATGTGCACCCCTTCACATCACACACATATCTGGTTACAACAAAGTTTGACACGTACAGTATAATTTTCCAGGATGCCTTCACATGTTGTTACTATAAGATTTGTCATCACTGGAACTCACTCTCTCATATTCTACCGCTTTTATCCGAACTTCTCGGGTCACGGGGAGCCTGTGCCTATCTCAGGCATCATCGGGCATCAAGGGTACACCCTGGACGGAGTGCCAACCCATCACAGGGCACACACACACACTCTCATTCACTCACACACACTCACACACTACGGACAATTTTCCAGAGATGCCAATCAACCTACCATGCATGTCTTTGGACCGGGGGAGGAAACCGGAGTACCCGGAGGAAACCCCCGAGGCTCGGGGAGAACATGGAAACTCCACACACAAAATGCGGAGGCGGGAACCGAACCCTGACCCTGGAGGTGTGAGGCAAACGTGCTAACCACTAAGCCACCGTGCCCCCCATCACTGGAACTAAGAAGCCCAAATCTGTTCCTACAGTGTCATCGTGTACCAAACATTACTCGCTGATCTCACTAATAGCTGTGTGTGTAACAGTGATCTTGGACATGGATGTGTATGTACATAGATTTTTCTTATATTTAGACTCCCTGGTGTCACCCAAATGAGGACGGGTTCCCTTTTTGAGTCTGGTTCCTCTCAAGGTTTCCTCATCATACCGTCTAAAGGAGTTTTTCCACGCCACAGTCGCCTCAGGCTTGCTCATTAGGAAGAGTATAAATATGAGTAAATGCTAATAAATTCTGTTCTGTAAAGCTGCTTCGAGACAAGGTCCATCTTTAAAAGTGCTATACAAATAAAATTGGGTGTGAAGGTGAGGTGTGCACAAACTTTTGGTCATACGGTACAACAAGCAAGATCTTCAGGACCTGTTTTTACCACAGAGCTACTTACATAAAGTCTTTACGGGAAGCTAGCCAAGGCGAGGTTAAAAAAGTAAATAAATGTATTTCCGTGTCATCCTGGTAAAACATATTTATAGTCTCTTAGAGTTGAGGTGTCAAAGTATGTTGGAGACAGAAAAAGCCAAATTTGTCCAAAACTAGAATTTGTTTTCGACTTGCCAGAATTCAGCTACATCTGACGGAATTTCCCAAACCACCACACACACACACACACACACACACACACGCTTTTAAAAATCCATCATTTCACTCAGTAGCAGCTCAGGTGTGTCGAGATCCTCCGTCATTCACATGCATTTTTAATGAAACAAAAAACCTCAAAGCAGAAAGCTAGATATTAGTCACTTTAGTAATTAAAAATGCATATTGCTCTGCACAGCTCGGTGCCTTGCATTATTCAGGGGCCGTGTCACTTCTGCTCAAAAGCATTTTTAATGTAAAACACACTCTCTTGCTGATTGTGTATACTTCTCCCCATCGGGTGTTCCAGGGTTTCCATTAGACACACACACACACACACTCACACACACACACACACACACACACACACACACACACACACACACACACACACACACACACAGGGGCTTAATACTGGGATGAATCAGGGGATGTTGAGAGCGATGGTTGGCGTTACATCAGATACAGAAAGTTTTTGATTGTAGGTCATTGTATAGTTATGAGGATGAACGTTTTCAATAAACAACTAAAAACAAACAAACAAACAAACAAACAAACAAATAAATAAATAATACATAAGCAATGTAATTTTTTAATACGATGATAATAGCTAAAAAATAAAAACGAATAAAGGCTAATAATAATTACATAGAACAAATAAATATTTATCTATTTGTTTATTATTTACATTTGTTGTGTGATTTGGTATTTTTATGGATTTTATTTTATATATGTAATTTTTATTTATATTTTTTTTAATTTAAATTTTATTTATTCTGAGCTTCAATTTCATTTTTTTTTTATAATTTTATAATTTCCAATTTCTTTTACATTTTTTATTTTTATTCTTTCTTTTTCTGAGACACTTTAATCTGCCGAGTATTTACCAAGTATATATTTTTACTAATATTTTATCGCTGACTAAAGTCTTAAAATTTTTTTTTTAAAGTTTACTTTTCATAAACTGTAGACATAAAAAAAAAAAAAAAATCACCAAAAATTAAAATTACTGTATAGAAATCTATTATATTTTCAAGACTGTCACATATAGGCAGCTCAAATAAGACAATGTTTTTATATTTAAATATTTCAGATAATAAAACCTTATTTTTACACAAATATTAAAAGCTAATAACTAAATAAAAAACAACCAGTGACCCCAGTAATCAAATTGTGATTATAAAAGCTACTTAACATCCCTGGCATTTTCCCGCACTGTTTGTGACTTTTAGCTTTAGTCCAGGATGAATAATTATTAATGTATTCTCATGTATTATGGAGCAACTTCAGGAGGTCCATAAGGAGCACCATTTTCCCAGGTGCTCCAGTACATCTTAAAGCGCATGATTTATTAAAGGACCGTCACGCACGACATGAACTTCTTTATCACCTCAATCCTTTATCCTTTACAATCTTTAGGAACTTTAACACCAACGACCTGGATTTGGGATCGGACAACTACTGAGGACACTTGAGGTCAAAATCATACTCAACTTAACAGTAAAAATTATGGCGTGTATGAAATACTGACTGGAAATGATTCTTCTCCCAGGACAGGGAAGTGTGTGAAATGTGTTAGTAGTTGATGAAGTAAGACATAAAACACGATGGGATGTGTGTCATTTAAAAATGAAAACTTTACAACAAGTTGATTGTTTTTTAGTTAACAACACATACAGTATGACGGCGATTTACCGATGAAACGACAAGACGTAAGTGTGTGTTTGTATATTGTTTATGTTACAGCAGTCTGTCTTGAAGGTACAGTGAACGGATCTGAGGTAGTGAGGTACACGTCTGAGGTGAACTGTTTTTTTTTTTAGATAAACCATAAAAGTAATACAGCGCTATGAGGAGGGGGCGTTGGAGCTTAGTGTTTAAGTCGTTGGACTGCTGATCGGAAGATCTTGGGTTCAAATTCCAGGTCCAGTAAGCTGCCCCTTCTGGGCCCCTGAGCATGGCCCTTAACCCTCATGTGTTCATTCATTCATTCATTTTTTACCACTTATCCGAACTATCTCAGGCGTCATCGGGCATCGTGGCAGGATACACCCTGGATGGAGTGCCAACCCATCACAGGGCACACACACTCTCATTCACTCACACACACACTATGGACAATTTTCCAGAGATGCCAATCAACCTACCATGCATGTCTTTGGACCGCGGGAGGAAACCGGAGTTCCCGGAGGAAACCCCCCGAGGCACGGGGAGAACATGCAAACTCCACACACACAAGGCGGAGGCGGGAATCGAACCCCAAACCCTGGAGGTGTGAGGCAATCGTGCTAACCACGACTTTGAAATTTGAACCTTGCACATACCAACAACAACAAAAAAAAGCATTGCATGAAAAAACTCTTCTGACCTGATGACTTTCCAAAGCTGAACTACTTCCGAATGACACTAGAGAATCCTTTCCATGAACATTATATAAACAGACAACTTCGTATCCTTAACTATAACAATGATACTTTTCTCTGTTTAGGAGAAACAAAGTCACTGAGTAATTTGTTATTATAGAAATGATAAGCGTATCATTAGGAGTATAAAAGGAGCTGCTTTTACTGAATACCTCCTAACCAACCAGAATGTGGTGTCATTTATCAACTGGCAAGTGTGGACCTTTGGCTCTACTTGTAAAGATTAAGAACGGAGATTATGCCATTTGAATCAAGGAACAATAGTCCCGTTGTAATATGCTTTGAAAATATTTGAGAATACTGAATTATGAGATACTAATTATTATTATTTTTTTTTTTTAAAAAAAAAGAACTTTCCAGAAAAAAAAAAAACAATATATAAAAGTATCAGAGATCAGCGGCTGGCGTCGTCACTATTCATCCACTTAAGAGCCGTTTAGAAGTAGGAAAGAGTGCGATAGAGAGAGAGAGAGGGTAAAAAACTGTATTGAATATATCAATGAGGATGATGAGCTTTTATGCTGTCTCCTTTAGGACAATAAACCCCCGCATTTCAAAAATGTATTCAGAACAATCTATTACTCTCTAAATGGAGTTATAATTGAGCTGGTGTCAAAATGGTAAACAATGACGCCTCTGTTCCAATTAATAAATTACTGACAAAATCTATGAGCCTTAATATTAAGTTGCATTCAAATGGAGTCCATTAAGAGGCGGCGTGTGCGCGGGTTTGAATGCGCCCGAGCGGCGAGCCCGGCGTCGTGAACCCGTAGCTTTGGAGGGAGCTGAAGCGTGCTTCATTTAACTGAGAGGAGCAGGAGGAGTCGGAGTTCGCTCTCAGCCATAATGAAGATGAATAAATGGAATGATACCTTTGTTATGGTGCAACAGAGAGAGAGAGAGAGAGAGAGAGAGAGCGAGAGAGATAGAGAGAGTGAGATAGAGAGAGAAAGAGCAGTGTAGTCAGTTTAACTGGGAGAGGCGGAGAGGCGAAAACATCTCATTAGAAGCAAACAAAAAGAGGAAGAGTGAGAGAGCAGGCGTTCTGCAAGAGAGGGGTAAATACGAAGAGAGGTGATTAAAAGAGGAGCGCCTTAACGAACGCCGCTAATGAAATGGATATGCTAATGTTGTCATACTTAGCAGATGGAATTAAAGTGACTTATTGTAATGCGCATGTTACAGTATTATTAACATGGCATGGGAAAGGCGGGATCCTGAATCATGCGGCTAAATCATATGTCATTGTCGGACACCGCTTTTGATTTTTCTTTCATTAAAGAGCTTAGAGAAAGAAAAAAGTAGATGAAAAAAAAAAACAGCAAGCAAGCGGGGATAAAAGGATGAGGTTGGATTCAGTTTCAGATCTCTTCAAGCATACAGTAGTCGTAGGCTGAACGCTTACCTTGCTTGTTACATAAAGTGATTTTGCTGAGTGAATGAAGATCCATGTTGAATATGACATGAGGGGAAGAAGGAGAGAGAGAAAGATACAAAGCAAAGCAGAAAATTGAATGAAATACAAATTTGGGATATACGGTATTATTTTGAAGAGACAGCGATGATGAAAAAGTGAAAAATAAAGAAGGAAGTCAGTGGGAGAATAAAGAAAGAAGTAGAATACACAGAAAGTGAGAAAAAAAGAAGAATATAAATCTAACAAGTCTACAATTATTAATATACACGCATGCATACATGTATCTACAGGTACGTAGGATTTTTTTTTGTTTCAGAAATCAAAGATATTCAGTGAGAGACAGAGAAAGAAAGGAAGCCAGAGAACTGTGTGTGTCAACTCATGCTGCAACCTTAAATTCATTCCCTAAAGAAACAAGAAATGGGATTCCAGCAGATTGACCTAAATTGAATTATGTATTTTTAGTTATCCTTTTTTTCCCCTTAGTTAGACAAAATGAAAATTTGTTTGTGAAATGTAACAAATTCTGACAAATTTACAAACGTTCATTACAGTGATTTTTTTTTTTTTTTTTTCTCTGTATTTTTGGGGGCGTATACTCAAAGCAAGTTTATGGTGCAACTGATATATATATATATATATATATATATATATATATATATATATATATATATATATATATATATATATATATATATATAATACAGCTCAGCCAATGCAGAGTGTCAGCTAGCACAGAAACAATAACTCTTCCACCTGTTTCTTTTGACATTAAGAGTTAACTGAACAAAATGTGAATTAAGTGAGTTAATTTAATTGCTTTAATTCTTGCTCAGTTATACACAGAGCCGATACTGACCTCCCTGGGGCCCCCAAGCAAAATTCTGCTAAGGGGCCCTCCTACCTGACCCGTGAGCCATGTAAACCATTTGCCACACATTGACGCTTGCACTGGCAGCACTGTACAGCTAATTTAGCTAGTCAGATAGAGACTAGAGACAGAATCAGATCAACTTAACTTTCCTGTTATTTGCTCTTGCTGACATCCAACTTGAAGAGAAGACAATTTTACCTGATCGCTGTTCTTGCATTTCACTCTCATTTTGTTTCTTTTTTCTCTTCTCATGGCCAGATGGATAGCTCAGCTTCATATTGTCATCTATACGGTAAACATAATTATGCCTTGCATAATTTGCGGGGTTCTATGCAACTTAGTGAGCGTAAAGGGTCGCTAGGCTCTGGTTAAAAATATATCGTGAAGTCAATCAAGCTCTCATATACAGTAGTATATAGAACCCCCCCCCCAACTGAAATATCAGAAATCCCACCTTACATGCATACATATGAACAAATTTTAAATACGTTTATCCATACCCAGCTTGCTTACCGAGACCAATTGTGTGCTCGCCAATAATTGTGCCTTTGACTGTACGACCTTAGCAGTTTTAAAGCGATGCAAATGGCGTGTAAATAAAATCGTTCAAATACATTTCTCTTCCCTGCCGTGACTTCTTAAAGAGCTTTAAAAATAGCCGTCGTTCGAAATGTATTGTTAAGATAATGAAGTAAATAAAAAGGCACATTAAGTTTTGAGTAAAGAAAAAAGAAATAAATTCTCACTATCGGACATTCGGACCCTTTCACGCAGGCAAACACGTATAGGATTTTAATGGTGCAAATTATACAGGTTATAAATGCGTGTTCTGTATAACTACAGTTCTTCCTGTGTTAAATCGCACAATATATAGCTTTAATGATCCTTCCATACATCTGGTCATTTCTGTTCTGCACAATCTCTGTTCTTAATTACTGACAAAATATATGTAATATATACGCCAATTTGATTGAATCCCAAAGCTTCATGTGCCGCACATTAAGGCACATTAAGACCAAGCGGTGCAGATTGGAGTGTCGTGATTGTGACGGTAAGTGCCTCGCTCCTCTCCTCCGCCATTAGGAGTACGGAGGGAATAGGAAAGGATGGGCGAATGGGTGGCATATGCTCTAATGTGTCTTAAAGCCGTCCACCTGTCATCGGAGACGAGAGCGGCTTACTGATGGTGCGATGAGCCTCGTTTAACTGATGGGTCTTCTAAATGAACTCGCTGCCATTCAACTGATGCCTCTGCCCATTTCGCCCGGTGCCTAAATGATACGGGGCCCCATAATTACGGCACGTTTCACCAAGAGAGACCGCGTCAAACTTTTATTCAAAGATAATAACACTCATTTTTATTCCGACCTGAATTAGCGCAATACACTTACGCATTACAGAAAGGATATCAAGCACTTTTTTTGATTAGGATTTACAACCTGTGTGTCCTTGCAGTCAATAACAATAAAAGTGTTATGGTTATTGCTCGTTAGCTCACCACGTGGATCCTGTCAGAGCCAGTTTGTGAGTGTGTGAGCTGACGTTATAACAGTTTGGATTGTTTTTAATTAACTTTAGATTTTTATATTACTTTGAGGTCCTATTTGAGTGGATCAGTCTGGTTTTAGTCCAGCTTTTAGTTTTAGTGCTTACAGATTTATTTATTTTTTTAGAACAAAAATCTATCTATCTATCTATCTATCTATCTATCTATCTATCTATCTATCTATCTATCTATCTATCTATCTATCTATCTATCTATCTATCTATCTATCTATCTATCTTAATATCTTAATATGTCTCTGCCTGTCTGTCTGTTTATCTATCTTTTAGGAACGGATTTTTTTTTTCTGTGGAAAGTTTGTAAGGAGTCTCCAATATCAGCACATTGTAAAAGCCCAAGATAAAGCTGGACATGTATGTTTTCAAACACAGGAGCATCTTTAGACTGGACAAACTGTGTTAATGAGAGGGAGATAGATTGATAGAGAGAGAGAGAGAGAGAGAGAGAGAGAGAGAGAGAGAGAGAGAGAGAGAGAGAGAGCGGAAAAAAGTGACTGACGGTCTATAGCTGCTATATTTCATTCACTGGTTCACTAGGTTACACATATGAGATACTATCAAAATAAAAACTCTGTTCTATACATCTAACTCTGAGAGATGACAAAGTGTTGTGTAATCAATAAATAACCCTGAACTCTAACAACACTAGTGCAAATGGAGATTAACACAAGGCTTTGGTTTTTTCTGGTGAGCACAGATGTGCAACATCATGAAAGCGAGGCCTTTGTTACGAGCTGAGCAGTTACTCCAGAGGTGTGTTTGGGTGGAAAGGAGGAGTAGAGGGAGGATCTGATGCACATTGTGTAAAGAGCTCTAATTAATGTGTGTTTGTGAGTGAGATAGAAACTGGCCTTTTCTCCTCCAGGGATCAGCCTGTGATAGAGTCAAGTGTACACTCTTGGCAGTGTGACCTGGATTTGGGAATGGAGTTGGAGAGTGAGTAAATGTGTGTAGAGACCTTTTGCAGTGAAATCAGGCCGTCAGTCAGAAGAGAGCGTGATACATGGCACATCGCAGCCTCGCACGGCACTGCGCCTGGGGACGAGGAGAACCCAGCCTCCCCAGTAATTAACTAGAGAGAGAGTAATGGGGAAAGAAAGTGGTGATAGTGGGCTTGGTGCTGGTGGTGTTGTGGGGATTTGTCTCACATAAACACTATGAAACATCAGATTCCAGACTGTAATGAATCCGTCTTTGAATCCATAGAAGAAAATATGTCTTTGAGTCCATTTATGGAAGAAATTAAATTATTAGAATTTAATATGTTCATAAATTTTCTCTATTTTTTACAGCTAATTCTTCCTAGCCTTTGAAAATTAGCTGTTGTTATCAGCATTAAACTTGTTCGTATCCCATTAACTTTATACTAAAGTATAAACAACTTATTATTTTGTCTTACATGTTTGTGAGCTAACTGACAGGATTATGAGAGACATTTGCAAGTCATATGCAATGATGTTAGCTAGCTAGCTGCCTAACTGGCTAATCTGACAGGATTTCGAAGTTGAATTTTATGTCACATTCCAAAATTTTCCTAGTATTCATTGATAATTCACTGATATCCAATAGCTAGCCAGCTAAGAAAACCTGACAGGATTGCTGAGAGGAATTTTAGTTGATATTCCTAAATGTTCATAACAGTCTCTGTTAGTAATAATTGGCTGGAAAATATACTAACCTGATAGGATTTTGAGAGGAATTTTAGTTCATATTCCTAACTGTTTCTGATCTTCATTGACGATGCTGGCTAGCTGGCTAGCAAATTAACCTGACAGGAATGTTAAATCATATTCCCCGACATTTTATATTTTATCTTCACCGATGCTAATGCTAACTAGCAGCCTAACAACCTATACTGATGAAATTTCTGACAGTTCCTATTCCTAAATGTTTATAGTATTCACTCATATCACTAGCCGGCTAGCTAACAAGCTAAACTGACATGATTTATGATATTGTTTAATTCATATTCACAGATATTTATCATTTTACCTGCTAATGCTACTGTAGATCTTCACTGCTAAACAAGATGTCTATCCAACATACTGTACTGAATCCTTTCAAGATTCCTGCTGCCATTTTTTAAAGTTTTATTTATAAAATCCACTATCTAACTGGTTAACACAAGCAAACCTGACAGGATTTCTGAGAGGAATTGTCATATTCCCAGATATTAATATGCTCCATAGATAACTTTAGCTAGCCACCTTACAAGCTAAACTGACAAAATCTTTAACAGTTCATATTCCTAAATGTTTATAATGTTTAGCTAGCATAACATTATAAACATTACAAACATTTAGGAATATGAACTATCAAAGATTTTGTCAGTTTAGCTTGTAAGGTGGCTAGCTAAAGATATCACTAGCCAGCTAGCTAACAAGCTAGGCTGACATGATGTTCACAGATATTTATTATTTAACCTGTTAATGTTAGGTTTTTTTCAATGTCCAGTCTTCAATATACTGTGTATAATCCTTTCAAGATTCCTGCTGCCATTTTTGTAAGTTTTATTTTTAAATTTCACTAGCTAACTGGTTAACACAAGCTAACCTGACAGGATGTTTGAGAAAATCTTGTATCTTATTTGAAAGCCAGGTGATATATTGAGACAGGGAATGTTCATCTAGCTGCACATTAAAAACTATTCTGCATCCAGACCCTTTATACTTAATACATAAATACTTCATCCTGTATTATTTATTTGCCTGGTAACTGTACTCTTCTTGCTTTGTCATTACCTCTCTCTCTCTCTCTCTCTCTCTCTCTCTCTCTCTCTCTCTCTCACACACACACACACACACACACACACACACACACACACACACACTCACACATGTAGAAACCCTGCTACTGTAACACCCACTTGTTCAGATGCCCATTCTGCCTCAGCACAGCTACATGCACATCTCGCTGTGAGAAATGTTGATTTCATTCGCTAATTTGTTAATTGGTTTTCCTCCATTACAGCCCCCTCCCTGTCCGCTAATGTCGCCGGACACTGTGAGATGGAAATTGGTTAAAAAACGATAATGAAAGATAGATATTGAAATAAATAAAACTGGAACGCTCCCCGAGGACCTGAATGGAGAAACTTATCTGCTCTGTCTGCTGATACGAAATAATTAAGCGAATTAAGCGAACAAAGGGCTGGGAGAGCTCTGTCTAATGCCGTATCTCTCAACCTGTGGCTAAATACAGCATCCGTGCAGATACAATTCAGAGGCCTAACTCTACAAGCCATGCTAATACAAACTCATGCACAAACATCGCTGACCTGGCCAGTCAGAAGAGATGAGCTCAAAATTGCTCACAGCTTCCGGATAGTTTTCCGAAAGAAAAACTGAAACAATTTCTGATGAGAATTTCAACACATTTGATTAGAATGTGATGACAATTTCAGCACATTTCCCAGAATTTTGAATAGACAGAAAACCAGATCACTGAAAATTCATTTATAATGTAATATCTAAGGGTAGATGTTGAATTGTTTGAATAGATTTTCATACAAAATGGTATTTATAAACTCTACATCTGTAGAATTCCTCTTTCCAGGGATTTCCAGAAAAGTAAGACATTTTCCTTCTTTTTTCAAATATGTTTAATTATCCAAAACTTTTTTTATTCTCAGTATTATATATTATTACATATTTTTATATCTAAACACAATTCGTCAACTGACATACACCCCCACCCCCCACCCCACCCTCATATTTCCCTGAATTGTGAATTTCTTTTGTTCATATGTTGGCTTTGAGGCTTTAATGAGAGCCAATATTTTCCAGGAAATATTTTTATTAGACATTATTTGTTGTGGTAACAATAAAAATGTTGAAAATGTAATGGATGTTCTTAAGTATTCCTTGAGAAAGAAAGAAAGAAAGAAAGAAAGAAAGAAAGAAAGAAAGAAAGAAAGAAAGAAAGAAAGAAAGGATATTCATTAGGTTTGGGTGCAAGATTATATATAAGTTAAGTTAAGTCAAGCACTTAAGTACAGGATTCTAGGATGGAGGTCGTGTGTGTGTGTGTGTGTGTGTGTGTGTGTGTGTGTGTGTGTGTGTGTGTGTGTGTGTGTGTGTGGTGAGACCAGATGCCAGCAAACAATACTGTAGTAATCATGAGTGGGCTGTAGAAAAAGTGTCCACAGTGTAGGAACTTGAGTCATTTCTGGCTTCAGTGAAGACATCAGGACAGAAAAAACAATAAAGCGAGAGAGAGAGAGAGAGAGAGAGAGAGAGAGAGAGAGAGAGAGAGAGAGAGAGAGAGCATAAGAAGAAGATAAAAAAAAAATCTTTAACAATTCAATATGCTCCGAACTGATCTCAGCTGACAGTGGCGGTTTGTCTGTAGTTCAGGTTAATTAGCTGCTGCTTATTTTTAATGAACTTCATGCAGTTGTTTGCTTGTATAATCAAGGCACAGAAGCAGAACCGCAAGCTAAGGTGCCAAAAATAAGCTGACAAAAGCACGGGCCCGCCTCGCCAGGCTCCCTCTAAATGGGAAAGCCAACTGCCTGCTTCATAAAACTCGCTTAGCTCGCTCAAACAAAATGGACTGTAAAGTTCGTTAGATGGAAATATTAAAAAAGAATTAAGCTAATGGAGGTAAAATTAAAAGAAATGAGCCAACAAACATATCACGCCAAAAATGGCCCCGCTCTGACAGCTAAGATTCCTAATGACGGACTACGTTCTGGAGAAGAAAAAAAATTAAATGGCGTTCCATGCTTAAATTTCTTTGAAAAGTAATGACCCATGGACAATGCACACTCCAGGCATTTTTTGGGGAACGGAGGGGAGGAGAGAGAGAGAGAGAGAGAGAGAGAGAGAGAGAGAGAGAGAGAGAGAGAGAGAGAGAGAGAGAGAGAGAGAGAGAGAGAGAGAGAGACTAACAAAGAGAAATGTCCTGCAGTAAGTGTTAGGTGATTCCTTTGGAAGACCAAAAGGGGGATAGGAGGACAAGAAGGCATTTTGGGAAATCTGAACAGGATGAAGAGGAAATGAGGCGATGTACGGAAAATAATGTTGCAATGCAAAGCAACAATGCAACAATGCAATTCCCAGTTCTTATTGCTCATAAGGTGTTGATTAAATCCTTATAGCAGGCTGCAATGTCTAAATTAACACACTCTTTCAAATTTATCATCGTTTCGACGGACTCGTGATTCTGGCGCTCGTCATGTACATGTGTAATCGCTGATGTGGTGAAGCCTTGAGATGAGATGATGTTTGTTTTTCATCAATGGAAGGAGTCTCCAATGTCAGTACTTCATCGCAGTCTGAGGTAAAGTGTCAAGGAACTCTAACTACATTTGCACCGAGTTCAAGAAGCCCAGCAGCGGCAGCTTGGTGGCTGTGAGATTCAAGCGCACAACCTTTGTTATCAGTACACCAACACCTTAACCAATAGGCTCTATTTTTTCCTAGAACAACATACCTATCATATTTTCTTCCTCATTCAATTAAGACAAAAAATGAAATTTCTAGACAAACTGCTTCATCGAGTCATATTCTTAGTAATAATAATCCAAAGCAAGTATCTCTTCAGCACTGATATTAATATGGAAGATATCATAATTATGTGTCATTTCAAAGCCTTTCCTGGTGACGTGTCGACTCCTGGCCTGCTAGCGATTACAGACAGATTTCACGAGAGTCAGAAAGAGACTGTAATGCATGTAACTGGAGTTTAGGATCACTCGTTATAGCCTGCATTTTTGACTAAACTATTCCCCTCCTGCGCCTTTCTCCTCTCATTTCAAGTTTGACAGAGGAAAGACTTTGGATGAAACATTTCCGAGTTCCGATTCTTTTAATGAGGTCGGAGCATTCGCATCTGGATTCGTGTACACGAGGCCCTGCTCTGAGCAGCTTCCACACGGGGAAGTGTTTCATTTCAGCTTCAAACTGTTGAGAGCTAACCCAATCCTGGAAACCTGCAAAATCTCTATTTTTTTTTCTTCTTTCTTGCATTGGCTGCTAATCTCCTCGAGGAGAAATACGAGACGACAATGGTTAAAGCACCTCCAATAATTGGGTCCAACAGGCTTATGGTATTAACCTAAAATGAGTTCTTTTCCCCTTTTAAGTGCAATCCATTATTTCAATCCCCCTGTAAAATTCGGTCTTTGAGAATATTAATAAATCCCACAACGAAAACGGGGACGCGGCTCAGTAAAAAGCTGTGTACCTGAAGCACGAGGTCTCGCCAAGGACGGTGGCATGAAAGCACAACGCGGCATTAGCTCTTGAAGACGACCTTGGCCTCCTTCATCATGCTCCCTTGAAACAAAACAAATAGAATTGAGGCTTTTTGATCGGAACGGAGCACAGCCAGGGTTCACCACTTCAGAGCCGCTTGCGCTTACCACTGAAGCGAGCAGACATCTGAGGAGCGAGTCGTACGCGCCTTACGAGGCCCTGACGTACTCCAAGTTTCACTCTGAACGTCGGAAACTTCCAGCCTGCTGCTCCTCATTACGGAGACAGGGACCGTACACTGGAGTGTGTTTTTCACTAGAATTAATACATGCTATCACACTGTCTTAACACTACTGAGTACTGACTGAGTCAATTCTGATATCAATTTGACCTTTCTCCTTATCTTTTTACAATTCCAAATAAAATACTCAGAGTTGATGTATAAAACATGAACTGAGTGGATATCGGCCGTAGTTTGTTGAGCAATGACAATAATTAGTAACTGTTACACATTAAAAATGTCATGATCTAAATAAAGTAGGCTGTATTATCATGGCAGTCTGGGAAAAGTTTTTGTACTGAAGAGAGTTTAGTCCAAAAGCCAAAAAAAATTTAAATAATAAAAATAATAAAATACATTTGTAATTAAAAAAAATATTTTTCAAATATAATAATAATAATAATAATAATAATAATAATAATAATAATAATAATATACTTTTTGAATAAATTAACCATAATAATAAATTAAAAATATTCATATCTCAAGTTCAAGAAACCTTTATATGTATATTTCACAAAAATTACTTAAAAAGTTTTATTCCACTTGTTTTATTTAATTTTATCAAACGTCATGCTTGTGTCATGCTTTGCCCCAGATGTTACATAGATACAGTGGTTTAGTGATTAGTACGTTTACATCACACCTCCAGGGTTAGATTTTTTGATTCTTGTCTTTTCCCTGTGTTTGTGGAGTTTCCATGTTCTTCTCGTGCTTCTAGGGTTTCTTCCGTGTACTCTGGTTTCCTCTCCAAGTCCAAAATCATACACTGTAGGCTGCTTGGCTTCTATAAGTTTTTGTAGATGCAAAATTTCCCTCAGTTCGAAGTTGCCCGACTGTACAGCAAATTGCCCTAAGGATCAAATAATTCCTACACATCTACAATATGCTAAGATTACAGAAAATTGGAACATGTTTTACATCTAATATTGATGGTTTAAATATCAATAAATGTGTTTGCATGATCCCTCCACCTGTCTTTCAAAGATAAATAGATGCTAAAACTCATAGTAATGTAGCTAAGTGCTGGGGCTGATGTCTTTCTAGCCCAGGCTGTAGATTCAGAAATCTAATCAGCATGTCACAGTGATTATAAAAGTCTGTACTGTAAATCAGTGGTCCCCAACCCCTGGGCCGCGGACCGGTACCGGTCCATGGACCAAATGGTACCGGGCCACCCAAGGAACATTAAATTATTTCCATTTTATTTACTGTGGTGTATTTCACTTGAGTTTGTGCGACTTTCCATGGACGAGAGGTTAACCGGAAGCTGAGAGACGTCACCTAAAGCCGCACCAATACCGCGCATGCGCAAAATATCGTGATATCGGGCCGGGTTTAGGTGACGTCTGGAGCTGAGCGGCTGCAAGCTGCAGTGGCGTTGTAGCTTTGGTGGAGAGAGAGAAGGTGTGTATCGCTCTTCTCTCTGTTCACCGGTACTTTGTCATGTTTAACAGTGCTTGGTGTACGTGTATATTGTGTTTGCTCAAATTTAACCCACAAATGAGCAAAAATGAGCACGAAACAGACGTCGTTAGAAAGTTAGAAACTCTGCCGGTGTTCTGGATTAAAGTCATGGCGGAATACCCTGAGATTGTCACCACAGCACTTAAATCCCTATTGCCATTTCCGACATGCTATCTGTGTGAAGCGGGGTTTTCTGCAGTGACGGCAACCGAAACAAAACAACGGAATAAACTGGACATAAGCAACACATTTCGGGTGTCATTGTCTCCTATTACCCCAGATGGAACCGTCTCGTTGCAAAGAAACAAGCTCAGGGTCCTCATTGATTTAGCGTTGAAGTGAGTTAAGGCATGTTTAAATACAATTAACTTAAATTTATTATAGCTGCCACCCCCCACCCCCAGCGGGCCGCGGTAAAATGATCAAACATTGACCGGTCCACGGTGAAAAAAAGGTTGGGGACCACTGCTGTAAAAGATATATTTTTTGGTCCATCCTTTTTAAAGTTTTTCAGATTTTCTGCACCTGACCGAAGAACGCCAAGTCATCCTTCTCTGCAAATCCAGAAACGTTTTGCCACCTGCTCAGTTCTGTTTCTACTCCATCAGCCATGATTTCCACGAGTTTGCACGATTCCCGCTGGTGAGACAAGCTGCCTCTTTCCCACAGTTTCCCGTCTTCCCTCACCGTTACCTACCATTACGGCGCCGGCTCCGATGGCGCGGTCGGTAAACAAGGCAAGCGATTAAGCAGATGAGGTGTGCATGAAGGCTGCAGGTAGACAAAAAGGAAAGAAAAAAAATAAACAGAGAGAAACAGAGTTAAAAAGCACTCTGGGGGGTAATCAGGCTTGCTGTCTGCACAGGAGAGAGAGAGAAAGAGAGAGAGAGAGACTTGGCTCTACACAGGTGCTTCTCTCAGCTCCGCTACATTGGTTAATCGAGCAAATCTCTTATTTCAGGACCTCCTGTAGCTTCAATTAACTCTCTTACCACAAAGGGAAGAAAAAAGTAAATAAATAAGAAGAACGCCACACAAACAGAAACACCTTCCTATTCGGGTGTCCCTGCCATCTATTTAAAATGGTTTTAGCTACTGTGTGGAAAATGTCCAGCCTAGCATTGATATCTGAAGCAATAATTTATCTGGAACTACGTAAGCTGTCGAATTCTCGATTCTGATTGGTCAAATGTTTTTGATTTAATTCATATAAAAGCAGATCTGACAAGAGTTCTGGAAAATTCTTACACAACCTACAGCATACGCGTGCAAATAAAAATAAGTGTTTTATTGTTGACATGTTTGTTGTATTCTTGGAGAAGGAGTCTCCAGGACAATATCAAGGGAAAGTAGAGGCTGGATAGGAAACGACTGTGAAAACAAGAAGTACTGTATCCTGATGCATGAGTGTTCCATCCATCCATCCATCCATCCATTCATTTTCTGTAGCATTTATTTCAGGTCTCATGGAACCTGAAGTTTATCCCTTTGGACTGGGGTCACAAGGCAGTAGATAGTCTGGACCTGGTGTCTTTGGGCTGGGAGAGGAAACCAGAATCCAACCAGGAAATCAGGAGACAGGAAGTGAACCCCCAAACCTCCCAATTGAGGTGTGAGGCAAACATGCAAAGCCACCATGCCTTCACCTAACCACCAAAGACCACCAATAAACAGATACAAATTACTGGGTACCATGAAAATACTAAAACATCAACAAATTGCTCTGTTAAAAGAAAGTCTGTCTGTCTGTCTGTCTTAGAATGTCTCTCACTGTCCACCCACTACCATTATCTTTTGCCCTTCTCTCCATCTTGCTCTATCTATCTATCTATCTATCTATCTATCTATCTATCTATCTATCTATCTATCTATCTATCTATCTATCTATCTATCTATCTATCTATCTATCTATCTATCTATCTATCTTAGTATTTCTCTCAATCCCCACTCACAACCTTTATCTTTTTCCCTTCTCTGCATCTCGCTCTGTCTCTCTTCCTCATCTATCTATCTATCTATCTATCTATCTATCTATCTATCTATCTATCTATCTATCTATCTATCTATCTATCTATCTATCTATCTAAGAAATATATTCACATAATGATCCTTTGGCCTCTGGGTTTCGTTCCAATAACACGTAAGCTCCTACACATTCGTTCGCTCACTTTCACTGAAACATCAGGGGACCAAAAAAAGATAATACATAGATTAAATATGTATGGGAAAATTAGGCAATCTCAAGTATTATATCATTTAAATTCAAATCGCTCCATCGAGTAGGATTCTCACACCCTCTTTCTCTCTGTCTTTCTTGCTCGCTCATTAGGGTGGTGGGGAATATTAGCAGATGAAAACAGTAATACACTCTTCCTTATTAGCCAGCCTTTCCACTCCTGAACTTGGGGCCAGTGAATATGAATGAACGCTGGTGCTGATGGCACCTACCGGAGTAGAGACGTGTCAAGCAGGGTTGTGCGTAAAGACGGCTGGCTCATATTAAGCCTTTTGTGTGGATCTGTGGAGGATCTGACAGAGACAGCGCTCAATCACACGTGCCTTGTCACGCCATCAATCCGCTTAATTATGCCCAAATGTGAGCATTTTAATAAACGTTATAAATGGTCCATCCATCTTTTTTTTTTCTTTCTCTTCACAGACACGGTGCTGATCATGGCGGTGGAGGTGGTGGTTGTGGTTCAGCTCCCCCCACAATGTAGCTGAAGGTTCAGAGAGAAAGAAAGAAGAAAAGAAAGAAACCGGGAAGTGGTATGAGAAACCAAAATTGATTTATTTCTTAGTTCTATTCCGTTCTCTCTCTTTCTCAGAGTTTTCTACAAACTGAATTGGAATCATTTGAATCAACTGAATCATTTGAATCGTTTGATTCCGAGA
Organism: Tachysurus fulvidraco; assembly: GCF_022655615.1. Classification (NCBI taxonomy): domain Eukaryota; kingdom Metazoa; phylum Chordata; class Actinopteri; order Siluriformes; family Bagridae; genus Tachysurus; species Tachysurus fulvidraco. The sequence continues at coordinate 30,277,796 of NC_062522.1, forward strand.
ACAATGTGGAGTTTTAAAGGAAGGTAAAGATGCAGGTGTAAAAGTACAAAAAATTAAAAGAAAGATAGAAAAAAAGAAAGAAAGAAAGAAAGAAAGAAAGAAAGAAAGAAAGAAAGAAAGAAAGAAAGAAAGAAAAAAAAGGGAAAAGAGGGAGAAAAGACATATTTACTTCTTTTGCTGAATTTCAATCTGAGAGGCCAATTATCTTCCTACTGCAATGCCACGCTCAAACCCGAGCAGTGTTTGTGTGTGTGTGTGTGTGAGAGAGAGAGAGAGAGAGAGAGAGAGAGAGAGAGGAATCGGAGGCATCGGGAGTACGTGGGGTAGTTGGTAGTTGGGCAATCGGGGGCCGTACAAAGCAAAGAGCGACTGCGCTTTGATCCAAACCTGGAGGTCAAAATGTGAAATTAAAACCAGTGACTGAAACGGCGCTGGAATAAACAGGAGGGAAAATATCTGACACTTGCGCCCTCCAGTTCCAATACCCACTTTTAACACCGAAGATCTGCAGAGATCTGGTCTGGCCTGGCCTGGCCTTCGCAGAGTCACTCGGCCACACACACACACACTCACACAACCCTGACTTAATCTCTGGTGGCTCTGCGAGTGTGTGTGGTCACTTTACACATGTCACTGCACAACCAGGATTTATTTCTCGCTGAGTTTTTTTGTGTCAAACGTGTTTTTGCCGCCGAGAACCGCAGCCCTTTTTTTTCCTCCCTGCTCTGAAGGTCAGAGTGTGTATGCAAGGGAGTGTGTGTGTGTGTGTGTGTGTGAGGTGTTACTGAATACACTCTGATTCGCCGGGGTTGAGCTCCAGCTCTCCTTAGGTGAGGTATTAGCAAAAGCTTATTTATTTCCATTTCCGAGGCTTTTATTTGCCAGGTTCCCCCGAGGCGTGCCCGATTTCTTCTGCGATTCCCTTCTTAATTTTAATACCCTTTTTACTCATTACACACACACGGACTCTTTCTCTTCCTTTCTCTCACTCTCTCTCTTTTTCTCTCTCTCTCTCTCTCTCTTTACTGTCAACCCCTCACCCCCCCTCCACACGCCAACTTCTCTTCTCTCCTTCCTCTCCTTTCTCGGAATAAAGGATCTCCTGCGCTGGCAGACAAGGCGACCACTGGGATGACGGTAAACTAGCTTCTTTTTCTTCGCAATTAATTGGTGTACAGCCATGTGCATATATGATAACAGATTTTTTTTTCTTCTTCTCAACAAGGAAAAGGGAGGTTAATTAATGTAAGAGCCGTGTTCGTGGAGATGCTGAATTTACAGCGCCTTTTCCCTCCCTCTCTCCCTCCCTCCCTCTCTCTCTCTCGTGCTCTCCATCTCTCTCTCTCTTTCCCTCCCTTTCTCCCTCGCTCTCACGTGTCTTCTCTCTCCTCTTTTCTCCTCCTCCCTCCATCCCTCCCTCCATTCTCCTCCAGTCTCTCCCTGTGCCGCCTTTTAGAACCCTGATTCTCCACTAATGACCTAGTTCTTTTAATGAGCTGAATTAACCCCCGGCTACAGTCACCCAGGTCTTAATTGTCAACCGAGGCTGAAACAGGAGACCCCCACAAACCCCCTCCCTCCCAAATACACACACACACACACACACACACACACACACACACATACACACACTCAGGTACTCTACATTACAACATATCAATAAATAAAACCCAAACCACCGGTAGCGTTAATACCTTCGTCTTTTATGGATTTTTTTGGAAGCATGTTGCACTTTTACATCTCTCTTCACCCTCCACACACACACACACACACACACACACACACACACCCTGCCCCGCGAATCTGTCCGTCACGCTGCGACACTGCAGTCGAGACCCCAATAATACAATAATTAGAAAAAGCCTTTGCTTGGGAACCTGCACGCTCATTAGATATGATTTAAAAGGACTCCTTCATTTAGCGAAAACGAGATTAAAAATTCTCCTTCATGTCGCACCCAAGAGGTGTGTTTTAAAAATTCAATACGCTGCTTTACTGTAAAGCGTCATGTAAAATAAATGCGATTATGAGCCACAGAAACGTGGACATCTAATTAGAGATCCGAAATAAATTCAGAACATTGCGCTTCTCAGTTCAGCACTTTTCATTCTAAAAATAAATGAATTCATTAAAAAATGTAAAAGCAGGATTGAAGTATTGCGTACGTTGTACATAACAGGTAAACTGGAATACTTTCCTTTTTTTTTTCAATTAAAATGTAGTTGAAGTTCATTGGATGAAGCAATAAAAATGATATTTTTTAATAACAAAAATATATATATAATAAAATTTTAATTAATTTCGACATTTTCAACAAATCATTTCAACTGGGAAAACAGATTAATCCGATTAAAATGAAGACTTAATCAGAGTCCAATCCAAATGTAGAACTTTGGATTTCTGTTAGTGGAGGTTTGGATAGGTTTAGCCCCGCCCACTCTGCCCTGTCAATCAAAAAAAGATGACAACCGTAAATTAATACAAATAAAATGATCCAAATCACAACCTTCTGATTAGTAGTTAAATATCTGGCCACCAAAAAAAGCCATAGTGGAGACATGAAATTGATGATGTCATCCGTTAGTTTAGATGATGATGATGATGATGATGATGATGATGATGATGATGATGATGATGGAGAGTGCTGTAGCTGTCTGTCACTCCAAAAAGTGTTCGACTGGGTTGAGTTTAGTGAGCTTCTGTGTCCTGTCATGTCTTGTCATGTAATGTCATGTTGTTGTGGGCGGAGTCATCCTGATAGAGACCACGCCCACACGGATGGACAGAAGAGCTGCTCTAGCTTTCGGATTTAAAGCAGCAGTCTCGGCAGTACACAGCTTTTACATAGCACACTTGAGGGAAAAGACTACAGGGGAGAAAAGTAGGAAAGAACAGAGCAAAGATCCTCGATCCCTGCTGAGAACAGGAGCCGGGAGGTCAGAGGGAATTGTGGGATTGGAAGCGCAGTGTGTGACAGGGGGAGTTTGACAGACAGTGCCATGATCCAATCCTGACCTGAGTGTGCAGGCGGGGGGCATGTAGCACAGACTGCATGACAAGGGCAAGAGGAAAGGGCAGAATAAACACACTCTTTCTGTCTCTGTCTCTGTCTCTCTGTCTCTATCACACACACACACACACACACACACACACACGCACACACACACACACACACACACACAAAGACACACCTATGTGAATACTAGACAGGCAAAAAATAATAATAAATAATCAAATGGACAAAAAAAACAACAGTTTTTCAGTCACACAACCAAAACATTGTTAGATCTGACTGACAATTAATGCAATTTTAAATAAATAAATAAATAATAAAGTGTGTAATAATAAAAAAAAATAAGTGTGTTCTGTAAAAAAAAAAAACAAATAAATACATACATACGTAAAGAAAAAAAATAAAGAAGCAATGTGTTCTGTAAACACAAACAAATAAATAAACAAACAGATCGATTTCTTTCCGAAAAAAATAATAAAAAAAAAGATATCAAATAAACTCAAATGAAATAGATGAATGGTAAGTTCAGAGAAATTAACAAAAAAATCATGTTAGATAAACGCTCGGATTTCTTCCATCGACTGACAGCAGAGTAAGATGAACATTTAAGTCACTTAATTCAAAAAGGTACCAGCGAGTGTTTGAGGATCGTGAGCAGAAATGGCAAGATTGGGGGCCTCGTGAGGAAAGCGCAGGTTTTTTTTGTCTTCTGAAGGTTTTAAATGAGAGCTTTAAAGGAAATCTCCCTCTTGAATAGCACTTCTAAGAGCCTTCACGGTAAATTTACACGGATCCTTCGCCGCCTCAGGAGCTGCGAGATGTCTCTCTGAAGCTGCGAGAGAGAGAGAGAGAGAGAGAGAGAGAGAGAGAGAGAGAGAGAGAGGGGCAAGGTTGAGCTCATCTCTGCCCTATAGTGTTGCTCTGTAGACAAATCACTGGAAAGGAAATACTCATAACCCCATCATCAAAAACATCATTATATCTGCCATCATCATCATCATCATCATCATCATCGCTATGGTAAAAGCTGCATGCAGCTTGAAGCGTGATATGGCCAGTCATCTGTCTGTTGTCAGC
>NC_062522.1:30284385-30344385 GCF_022655615.1 Tachysurus fulvidraco
ATGTAATGTAATGTAGTGTAGTGTAATGTAGTATAGTGTAGTGTAGTGTAGTGTACTGTAATGTAATGTAGTGTAGTGTAGTGTAGTGTAGAGTAGTGTAGTGTACTGTAGTGTAGTGTAGTGTAGTGTAGAGTAGTGTAGTGTAGAGTAGTGTAGAGTAGTGTAGAGTAGTGTAGTGTAGTGTAGTGTAGTGTAGAGTAGTGTAGTGTACTGTAGTGTAGTGTAGTGTAGTGTAGAGTAGTGTAGTGTAGTGTAGTGTAGAGAAGTGTAGTGTACTGTAATGTAGTGTAGAGTAATGTAGTGTACTGTAATGTAGTGTAGAGTAATGTAGTGTAGTGTAGTGTAATGTAGTGTAATGTAGTGTAGAGTAGTGTAATGTAGTGTAGAGTAGTGTAATGTAATGTACTATGTTGTAGTGTAGTGTAGAGAAGTGTAGTGTACTGTAATGTAGTGTAGTGTAGTGTAGTGTAGAGAAGTGTAGTGTACTGTAATGTAGTGTAGAGTAATGTAGTGTACTGTAATGTAGTGTAGAGTAATGTAGTGTAGTGTAGTGTAGTGTAATGTAGTGTAATGTAGTGTAGAGTAGTGTAATGTAGTGTAGAGTAGTGTAATGTAATGTACTATGTTGTAGTGTAGTGTAGAGAAGTGTAGTGTACTGTAATGTAGTGTAGTGTAGTGTAGTGTAGAGAAGTGTAGTGTACTGTAATGTAGTGTAGAGTAATGTAGTGTACTGTAATGTAGTGTAGAGTAATGTAGTGTAGTGTAGTGTAGTGTAATGTAGTGTAATGTAATGTAGTGTAGAGTAGTGTAGTGTACTGTAGTGTAGTGTAGTGTAGAGTAGTGTAGTGTAGTGTAGTGTAGAGAAGTGTAGTGTACTGTAATGTAGTGTAGAGTAATGTAGTGTACTGTAATGTAGTGTAGAGTAATGTAGTGTAGTGTAGTGTAGTGTAATGTAGTGTAATGTAGTGTAGAGTAGTGTAATGTAGTGTAGAGTAGTGTAATGTAATGTACTATGTTGTAGTGTAGTGTAGAGAAGTGTAGTGTACTGTAATGTAGTGTAGTGTAGTGTAGTGTAGAGAAGTGTAGTGTACTGTAATGTAGTGTAGAGTAATGTAGTGTACTGTAATGTAGTGTAGAGTAATGTAGTGTAGTGTAGTGTAGTGTAATGTAGTGTAATGTAATGTAGTGTAGAGTAGTGTAATGTAATGTACTATGTTGTAGTGTAGAGTAGTGTAATGTAGTGTAGAGTAGTGTAATGTAGTGTAGAGTAGTGTAATGTAATGTACTATGTTGTAGTGTAGAGTAGTGTAATGTAGTGTAGAGTAGTGTAATGTAGTGTAGTGTAATGTAGTGTAATGTAATGTAATGTAGTGTAGAGTAATGTAGTGTAGTGCAATGTAATGTACTATGTTGTAGTGAGTGTAGTGTAATGTAGTGTAATGCACTGTGTTGTAGTGTAGTGTAATGTAATGTAGAGTAGTGTAATGTAGTGTAGTGTGCTGTAGTGTAATGTACTATGTTGTAGTGTAGTGTAGTGTACTGTGTTGTAGTGTGGTGTAGTGTAGAGTAGTGTAATATGTTGTAGTGTAGTGTACTGTAGTGTACTGTGTTGTAGTGTAGTGTAGTGTAGTGTACTGTGTTGTAGTGTACTGTGTTGTAGTGTACTATAGTGTACTGTGTTGTAGTGTAGTGTAGTGTAGTGTAGTGTAGTGTAGTGTAGTGTAGTGTACTGTGTTGTAGTGTAGTGTAGTCTAGTGTAGTGTAGTGTAGTGTACTGTGTTGTAGTGTAGTGTAGTGTACTGTGTTGTAGTGTAGTGTAGTGTACTGTGTTGTAGTGTAGTGTAGTGTACTGTGTTGTAGTGTAGTGTAGTGTAGTGTAATGTACTGTGTTTTAAGTAGTGTAGTGTAGTGTAGTGTACTGTGTTGTAGTGTAGTGTAGTGTACTGTGTTGTAGTGTAGTGTAGTGTACTGTGTTGTAGTGTGGTGTAGTGTAGTGTAATGTACTGTGTTTTAAGTAGTGTAGTGTAGTGTAGTGTACTGTGTTGTAGTGTAGTGTAGTGTAGTGTAGTGTAGTGTACTGTGTTGTAGTGTAGTGTAGTGTACTGTGTTGTAGTGTAGTGTAGTGTACTGTGTTGTAGTGTAGTGTAGTGTACTGTGTTGTAGTGTAGTGTAGTGTACTGTGTTGTAGTGTAGTGTAGTGTAATGTACAGTGTTTTAAGTAGAGTAGTGTAGTGTAGTGTACTGTGTTGTAGTGTAGTGTAGTGTAGTGTAGTGTAGTGTAATGTACTGTGTTTTAAGTAGTGTAGTGTAGTGTAGTGTACTGTGTTGTAGTGTAGTGTAGTGTACTGTGTTGTAGTGTAGTGTAGTGTAGTGTAGTGTACTGTGTTGTAGTGTAGTGTAGTGTACTGTGTTGTAGTGTAGTGTAGTGTACTGTGTTGTAGTGTAGTGTAGTGTACTGTGTTGTAGTGTGGTGTAGTGTAGTGTACTGTGTTGTAGTGTGTTGTAGTGTAGTGTAATGTACTGTGTTTTAAGTAGTGTAGTGTAGTGTAGTGTACTGTGTTGTAGTGTAGTGTAGTGTAGTGTAGTGTAATGTACTGTGTTGTAGTGTAGTGTAGTGTACTGTGTTGTAGTGTAGTGTAGTGTACTGTGTTGTAGTGTAGTGTAGTGTACTGTGTTGTAGTGTAGTGTAGTGTAGTGTAATGTACAGTGTTTTAAGTAGAGTAGTGTAGTGTAGTGTACTGTGTTGTAGTGTAGTGTAGTGTAGTGTAATGTACTGTGTTGTAGTGTAGTGTAGTGTACGGTGTTGTAGTGTAGTGTAGTGTAGTGTAGTGTAGTGTAATGTACTGTGTTGTAGTGTAGTGTAGTGTAGTGTACTGTGTTGTAGTGTAGTGTAGTGTGGTGTTGTGTAGTGTGGTGTGGTGTAGTATAATGTAGCCTAGCTTCCTGGATGTACGTACGTCCCGAGGTGCGGCACAGATCCTGACTGACATTAAAACGATCCTTTAAAAAGCTTAGGAAGTGTAAGATGGCAGAATATTAATTTCAGGATTGTGTTTTAATAAATAAAATTCCCGTTAAATGAAGGCCGACATTGTCCGTTCCATGTCATATTCCCTGATGAGTTTATTTAATGGAGCAGGACATGAAAGCCTGATGGTGGCATTCTATTTGATGTTAGCAAAAAGCTGTAGACTTTCCTGCTTATTGTAGCTTTATTGTTGTGTCAGGTCAGGCATTAACACTGCCGCTGCAGTGTTGGATTAGAGCAACTGCTGTGTTGGGGACATATGGCATTTGTCATCTCTCACTAGGGAAGCGTAGCTACTACCACCACCACCACCTCCTCACCCTCAGGGGGATTTCAGGTTCTGAGTGGTTTAGCTGTTTAATGTGCTTCATTCTACCATTTTGCTGGAGAGAGAGAGAGAGAGAGAGAGAGAGAGAGAGAGAGAGAGAGAGAGAGAGAGAGCAGGAAATCATCCAAACCCTTCCACTGCTGACAGAGGAAAGACCTGTCAGATGCAGAACTCTGACCAAACCTGAGACTTAATAAACTCAATCCTCTTCAATCGGCTTGGATCACAGAGGTCAAGAAAGACATTCCAGCGCTGATCTGTTCTTCTCAGAGAACTCTCACGAGTGCTGAATAGCAACATTTCTTTTCCTCTTCTGTATGTTAACATTTCTTTTCCCTTTATGTGTATGTTTCCCATTGGGTGGCAGCCTGGGAAAACCCTTCACCTGAACGGAGGAAAGGAAATGACAGGAAAATCAGATTTGGACAAAAAAAAAAGTCTTTTAACTGATTAGATCTGAAGTATCTTTCCCCCCAAAAGAACACGGAAGTGTTGGATTTACGTTTTAGGTGTTCTTGAGGTCAAAAAAATCACACATTTGCAGTAGTAATAAGACCTTAGAGCTTATAAAGGGACATGCTAACTGACCAGATTAGTATGAAAGAAAAAAAAAGGATGGATGACACGAAACAAAACGAACGAAACATCCTTATTGCATGTTGAAAAACGCCACTGTTTGACGCGAGCCCGTTTTCTTCTTCCCACTGTTTGACAGATGATCTTCAGTGTATCGTGTGCCTCAGCGTAAACACACGATACAGACGTTATCGTCATAGAAACTGGGTATTTTATGTTTTAAAAGATGGCTAAAATCGCACAAATCGTCAACATATTTCTATTTATGTCATTTTCAATTGAGGGTTAAGGTCCTTGTTTAAGGGCCCAGCAGTGGTAGATTGGTGGACCCGGGATTTGAACTCACAACATTCCATTGAGCTAAAACCTTTCCAATGTTGAGGAATGTTCAGATTTGATCAGGTTGTCATAGCACACAACATAAAGTTTAATTTTGTAATGATGTTATGATGATGATGATGATGATGATGATGATGATGATGAGCATCTTACTGATTTTACTGTACAATTGTCCTTAATGTTAAATCTGAGTAAGTCGCAAAGAGATGTTCTAGTTTAGGAAAGCCTGAGAATAATACAGAGGTTTCTCAGGGTAGCTTTAAACATATTATAGCTACTATAAAATTATGATGGTTACAAGAACTACTTAGAGTCAAAGATTTGAAATAAAATCTGCTCAACCCAGGAGCTGCTGAATATACACACGTATGTTTATACACACATCATGGGGAACGAATTGAGGCAATAAATAGCATGCGCATTCGGCATTTTCATACGGATCAGATAAACTGAAATGTGCCTCCTGCAGCTGCGGCGTGTGATAAAGCATGAACATGTACACCTTTAGTGCTAATTTACCTTTAGTGCTAATTCACATTTAGTGCTATTTCACCTTTAGTGCTAATTCACCTTTAGTGCTAATTTACCTTTAGTGTTAATTCACCTTTAGTGCTATTATAATCATTCAGACAGAAATCAACACTTTTCATTAAAGGTGAGTTTATTTATCTGTTCTTTGCCGTTTGCTCTGTGTTTGGTTTTGTTTTTGTTTGTTTTTTTTTTTTTGCTTTACAAGATGTACTGAAACATTTGGCATCATTAGGCTGGAACGATTATTTCTTTTCGCTGTATCCGTTCATAAGCGCTGTTAAATTCGACTCCAGAGTTTTATCAGAGACAAGAAGACACCGACATCAGACACCAGAACTTTCATCTTCGGTTTGTTTTGACCTTCTCGAATTTTGAGAAGCATGAGCTTGTCTATTAATGTTTACTTTAGTCTTAAAAAAAAAAGTTGTTGACACATTTTGATGGTTTACTGGTTAGAATGTTTGCTGTGCAGCTCTGGGGTTGGGGGTTTGTTCCCAAACACTACCCGGTGTGTAGAGATGTTCTCCCCATGCGACAGGGGCTTCCTCTGGGTTCTCTGGTTTCATCCCCATGCCTTTCAGGCTGATTGGCATCTCTAAAATGTATTTATTCTAATATATTCTAATATTTAGTGTGTGGTTGTCTTATGAGGAGGCACGGTGGCTTTGTGGTTAGCACGTTCGCCTCACACCTCCAGGGCCGGGGTTCGATTCCCACCTCCACCTTGCATGTTCTCCCCGTGCCTCGGAGGTTTCCTCCGTGTACTTCGGTTTCCTCCACCTGTCCAAATACATGCATGGTAGGTTGACTGGCATCTCTGGAAAATTGTCCGTAGTGTGTGAGTGTGTGAGTGAATGAGAGAGAGTGTGTGTGTGTGCCCTGTGATGGGTTGGCACTCCGTCCAGGTTGTATCTTGCCTTGATGCCCGATGACGCCTGAGATAGGCACAGGCTCCCCGTGACCCGAGAAGTTCGGATAAAGCGCTAGAAAATGAATGAATGATTGTCTTATGTTATGTGTTGGAAGACTGTCCAGGGTGTCTGCTGTCTTGTGCCCCCAATACCCTGGGATAGATTCTAGAAGATGGATGAATGGATGTCAGAATGTTTACACTTCAGACGATTTAAACACTTTTAATCTAAACTTGTTTAAATCCGCAGAAGAAATGAAACAGACATGCCTCCTAACCAACCAATCAGAATTCACCAAGCACGTAGCAGAATGTGTAGGTAGCTCACGAGCGCTAGAACGTCTCCGAATGCCACATTAACCAATAATCCTCATTCGTACAATTCAGACGTATCTTTCGATTTCCACACAGTTGCTTTACAGCCTGTTCTCACAAAAAGAACTTAGTGGACAACCATTAAAAAACTCCACTTCCTCATGTCCATTTCTTCCTCCTCACGATGGTCATGGCTTGCGTGGTTTTGGCTCAGTTTAGCAGCGATCACAGAACAGGCGCGAGCAAGTGGCAAACCTCGCCACAGTAACATGTGAAATATGAGCGTAGCAATGTCCACTCAGCAAATTCCTCCTGAGTTAACACAGGTGGTCTTCGGCTCGCTCTGTCAAATTTATTGATAGCCCTCGCTGGGGGAACTGTGTCTCGCTGCACGAGGTGGTAATAGAAAGGAGGGGAAAAAAAGGAGACGGTGAAAGGGTTTGTGCTGATGGAGCATTTTTCTGTCAACAGTGTGTGTCAGATGAGGGAAAGATTGCACAGGTATAGAGAGTGAAGAGTGTGTGAGCAGCCAGATGGGTAAATCATAGCAGTATGAACAGCCTTGGGCCCCCCACCATGCGTATATACACACACACACACACACACACACACACAACTCCCTCCCTCTTCATTCTGCTCAAGTAAACTAATTAAAATAAGTCATGGTCAATAATTACAAAAGCTCAGTCATGCCACTATAGGTAATAAGATGCACCAGAGCGATAGGAAGCAGGTAAAACTAATTGCAGATGATAACGGTCTAGCTAAACAGCCGTTCGGGACCGGCAGCTCTTCCTTTAGGCCAGAATCACAGCTTTGTGTTTAATATGATTACAACAGTCGAGCATCTACAATTCCCTCGATACGCAAGCAGTCCCAGTAAACAAAGCAATTTTCACTAGATCCCTGATTTTAATCGGCATTTCGCGAAGGCGTTTTTCAGTACCGCAGCCTCCCATTAAACCAGACCCGACTAATATGTTTACGGCGTAATGACAACAAGCCTACTCATAGTCGGTGATTTAGCACAAAGCTAAAATGATATTAGACGGCAAGACGGGTTTCGGGCTCGTCTTTCATTACGCCGATGTCTTTGTGGATGCGCTGAAGAACCTGGTAGGTAATTAGCGCAATCTGGTTCCAATGCTCCTCTCCTTGAGAGTTTGACCTTATTTGTTTGCGCAGAGGTAATTTCATTATGCCGCACGATTCTCCCGAGTTTCCCCGAGCTAACGCTAAACATTCACAGGAGAGGCGGGGGTCGGGATTTGGCAGCGAATTCAGCGGAGACAAAGGACAGGCCAACAATAACGTCTCTTTCATGTTGACAAATTCCATTAGCAAGCAAAAAGGTCGTGTTTACGGACCATTTTATGTATGATAATAGTCCAGGATAAAGCCGTGCTGTATCCATTACATGCCACCTATGCTGTCAGTCCTTGACATGCTTTTGCTTGTTTGTTTTTTTTGCTGTAAAGGTGCAAGAGGTTTTTGACTTCTGGCATTTGCTCTCATTCTCCAAGAAAGGAATGCAGATGAAGCTGTTGGTTTCAGGCTGTTTGTTACCCCATCCACAAGGTCAGAGGATAAACGCATGGTCCACATTTCAGACAACATCTTCCTTTCTCCAAACGTTACCTTTATGAACAATATTTCTCACCGAAGGTCAAAACAAAAGAATATTTTAAAATAAAGCGCAGACACAAGATATGTTCACATGAGCACAAAAATGCCTCAAAAATATGCATTTTTAAAAAAAAAAAAAGAAATAAAGAAATTTTATATAAGTTTAAGGTCTGAATTGCAATGTAAACAAAGATATGCGTCTGTTTCGATTTTAAATTTCAAATTTTGTTTTTGAGAATAGGAATAGGAAATCCCCCCCCCAAAAAAAAAGATTAGAAAATTAAAAGAAAAAAAATGTAATTTGATGCATAGAAGAGATGAAAAATACCTCCTACAGAAAAAAAGCGTCCAATATACGAGACCAGATTTTTAAAAAATATAAAATAGATAAAATATATTTTTTTAAATATAATAAAGGCAAAATATATTTATAAAAAAATATGAGACAGATTTTTTTTTTTTTTTTTTAATAAAATAGACGAAAGATTCTTTAAATATAAAAGCGAAAAAATAAATATAGAAAAAATAAAATCATTAAAATTATTTGTGAATATTACATGGATCGACTCAACTCGGTGTGGTAGACTAATGGTAAAGGTGTTGGATTACTGATCGGAGGGTCATGAGTACGAATCCCAGATCCATCTAGTGGCCACTGCTGGGCCCCTGAGCAAGGCCCTTAACCCTCAATTGCTCAGTTCTATAAATTGAAAAAAAAAGTAAGTCATTTTGGATAAGGGTGTCTTCTAAATGCTGTAAATGTATGACTACAAATGTTAGGTCAATGTTTATACCGGAAGGTTGCTGGTATTCAGAGTTTATGCACCTGCTCAACCAAACCAAAGTTGTTGTTATTTTTAAGGAAATTGCTCTAAATTCTTATTAACATACTGATTAACATACTGATTTTTGGTCTTGTGTGGAATTCTATGGGTCATTTAACAGGCCATGACATAGTGTGATTACAGCGTATTGTCATGCAGCTGACACTGGACATAACATGAATAAGAAAAGTGGGCTTAAGTTAAAGGTTTAAATTGCATGTAACTAAGATACATGTCTGTTTTCAGCAAACTGCGTAGCGCTGAAGTCTGACATCTGGACGCGTGGGAATCATATCAATTAACTGAACCGAACCCGAAATTTTGCAAGACGTCTAATGAGAGCGAGCGATTTCATTTGATTCATTACAGGATTCATTCCATGCCATGTCCACCATCACGGCCCCTCGCTCGAACCTTAACAGCTCGCTTTCGTGTTGGCTCGGACACGTTCGTTTAAAAAAAAAAAGTTCGCAGTGAGACCGCGTCGGCGCCGTCATGGGCTGCGTATCAAAATTCATGGATTGATTGTTCTTCCCTATTGCACTGGATAATACCCTCTGCTGCTGTTATTGGTTTCCAACCAGTGCTTCATCAAAAGCCTTGAGCTCCAGTTTAAGCAGCAAAATCATGTTTAACAAGGTAGAGCTTTTCAAGATGCCAGAACACAAACAAGTCACTGACATCTTTGGCTTTTGACAGGCCAGAGACAGAGAGAGAGAGAGAGAGAAGGAAAGAGAGAGAGGTACGGCGTGAGAATGGAAAGATTCTGACTCGATGATGAAGGAATAGAAACCACATTTGAGGCTTTGGCAACAGGAGTGGCGTTTTAAGCCAAGCGAATTTACAACAGAAGACTCGGGATTGCATGTTGCCGAGCATCGATAGTCTTTATCCTGTGTACGTGAGTAGCAAACGAGGATGTGCGTCGCGTTTCATAAAAGGCTCGGGTCGGCACAGGTTGTACCTATTAGGACAGCTTAGTAATTTAAGAAGCTGCAATTCACGGGGCACGAAAGAGAGAAAAAAAAAACGTCAAGTCAAACTTAGTAAGTTATAGCATGGCTTACCTAAAACACAGCTTGGGAAAAGTACAGTATAAGTCAATGACAGAGTGAACCAGGGATTGGAGGACACACTTAACCCTGCTACCTCATCCATCCATCCATCCATCCATCCATCCATGTAGAAACAGTTTGGACTCGCTGTGATTAGACTTTATACTCCAGGATAAAGGAAAGATCCTCGTCAGTAAGCGAGCCCTGGAGTTTCAGTGTCAGTTTCCTCTAGATTTAAAACATACACATGATCTGATTTAGTCGAATCAGAACCACTATTACTCCAAGACAATGCGAGGTGAAAAGTATGCGCTGAAACTGTATCCCGTTGCTTAAACAGTTAAGTATTTTTTATAGGCAAAATGCTTCCAAATGTCTTCGGAAAATGTTCCAGACCACAACAAACGGACGTTACAGCAATATCGTGTTCCACCTAAACTCACCCAGAAGATAGCCTGACTTCAGTATAATTGCGTCAGAAAATTTGTGCAATTGTACAAGACTTGGCCTGACATGGAAGGATGGTTAGGAAAGCAAAAAAAAAAAAAATGTTTTCCTTTTCATCGTCTCTTCGGTTAAAAGACCCATCCAGGTCTTATTGTGTTCCCTGAAAACTTCTCGTGCCCTCGTGTCTGGTTGGGAATGATGAAGCAGAGAGAGGTTAATTTGCCAAAGCTGACCTACACTACACTTTAATCTGGTGAAATACATTAGAGTCATTAATGGCTTTCGACTGCCACCGATGCTTCACACGTGCTACTGGATCATTTAAAAAAAAAATGAAAATCTCTTGATTGTAGCTTTTCACACTGGGAATGTTTGACTCTGAGTGGCGTCGTTCTCCTTTTGTCCACCATCGGTCCGGTTTGATTCATCTTGCAACCATTTCCACTTGCTGTATTATTATTTATTTCTTTTATGTGCAGAAAATCACCTCGTTGGCGATGTGGTAGCTTAGTGGGTAAGGCGTTGGACTACTGATCGTAAGGTCATGAGTTTGAATCTCAGGTCCACCTGGACCTCTGAGCAAGGTCCTTTAACTCTCAAGTGCTCAGTTGTATAAAATGTCAGTCTCTCTGCTAAATGCTAAAAATGTAAATGCAACGTAAAAATATCTCGTCTGTGTCCCACAGCATTCTGCTGACACTCAGACTTAAATATGCATCTGTTGTTAAATCAACTGGTGATGTCATCAGCTACAAAAGAAATGACCTTTAGTCGCGTTCACATTTACAGGAATCGCTGCACGGTTCCGGTGCGTCCGAACTCGCACCACCTTCTACGGGAAGTTTCAGGTTGGCATTTGTTAATCTTCTGTTGTATTAATGAGCAATACATAACGTTGTAAACATTCATTCATTTCCTACCGCTTATCCGAACTTCTCGGGTCACGGGGAGCCTGTGCCTATCTCAGGCGTCATCGGGCATCAAGGCAGGATACACCCTGGACGGAGTGCCAACCCATCGCAGGGCACACACACACTCTCATTCACTCACACACTCACACACTACAGACAATTTTCCAGAGATGCCAATCAACCTACCATGCATGTCTTTGGACCGAGGGAGGAAACCGGAGTACCCGGAGGAAACCCCTGAGGCACGGGGAGAACATGCAAACTCCACACACACAAGGCGGAGGTGGGAATCGAACCCCCAACCCTGGAGGTGTGAGGCAAACGTGCTAACCACTAAGCTACCGTGTAAACATTAAAAAATCAAAATTAAAAAATTAAAAAACAACTTTTTTACAAAAATGTAAAAACGACTAATTTTCTACCCGTAGCTCCGTAATAAAAAACAAACTTCCAACATTACAGCAGAAAAGTATGCTTTCTCACCACACTCCTTTCCTCGCTCTTATAAATTCATTTGCATAATTTGCTTACTTGCGTGCTAAATCAAAATTCCATTCTTTTACACTTGCAGCTAAGGCTCTTAATTTGCAATCAGGAAAAGCAACAAAAGATTTTTCCCCCCTTCATCGAGTGCTGCAAATCAACGGAACGGGAGACGGATCTTGAGAAATGAAAATGATTCCGATTCCCCACCCCACCTCCGCTCTCGCCCACTTCCTCCCTTCCTCCTTCCCTCCCTCCCATCTACTTTCCTCCGTAATCTACTAAAGATTAAAAATTACTATCATAAAACAGGCATTTCCTGAAAGTAATCCCCATCTACAGAGAGGCGGCGAGGAGACGCAGCTCGAAAAAAAAGCACTCGCTGCTAGTTATGTCAGCCTGTATTTGAAACAGTTCTAATCATATACCTTTGTGGACACTTAATTAAAATTACAAAACCAGTTTTAATCTGTAGTCCAATTAATATGCAAATGTATGCAAATGTAGCGAAACAAGGTGGTGATTAAGTTAAGGACACTCTATTTCATGTCTCCTTTAAGTGTGAAAACAAACCGTCTTTTTTTTTTTTTCTTGGTCTGATGGATTGTAATGTTTACACGAAGCATGCTGAGCGCTGGAAAATAACCTTTACAGCATCGGGTACGAGGACGTAGCCAAACACACACACACACACACACACACACACACACACACACACACACATAGACGGAACCTGAGTAGGAATGAAATGAAGCAAATGACTGTCTTCCAAAGCCAAAGTCTTATTTTGTCTTATTTTATACCCATCACAGTAATGCAGCTAAGGTCAGAGAAAGTTAGACACCCACACCATCCATTTACCGAGCTGCTTAAAATGCAAGACTCAGTATTTCCTGCTTGAGGTGAGAGTTGACAATTCAAAAGGCGAGCCGTTATTTCTAATTAGGCCTTGGAGATAGTCTTTCAAAGTCATCTCTAGAGGGGCCTGTCCAAACCAGGTAATGAATAAGAAACATCAAATACGTTTTGTTGAGAGTGATTTAGAGAAGAAAAAAAGAAATAAATAAAAAAAAAAAAGATTTTTTTTTTTTTAGTTTTCTTGTCTTTATTTTTGGATCCCAATTATTTCAGTGCAGACTTAAAAAACGACAACTTCCTTGTTTAAAAAAAAAAAAAAAAAAAAAAAAAACATCTTCACACTTTATTTCTTTAACTCCGACCTGATATAGTGTACGTCTGAGAGCAAAGCATGTACATAACAGACCAAATAAAAAAAATTATATAAGTTGAGGTTAATTAGTCCAATTTCTGATGAAACTGCCAAACTAGTCCAAGTGCTCATAAAGAAAGACGTTGAGGAACGGGCGGCGTTTTACATCCTCAGCAAAGTAATGCAACACTGAGGCGCCATAATTGCATGTTGTACAGTGGACTCCATCCAATTAGTTTTGTTTGAGAAAAAGGGTTCATTTTTACTGTTCTTCTCGCTATTTTTCCTTCTCTAACAAACCACTGAGAAAAAAAAAAAAGAAAGAAAGAAACACATGCAAATGGAGGTCTCACATCAAAAACAGAGAGGCCATGACGGCAAACTGCACCTCAAATATCAGCGGGCTAATAAGTGAGACCGGGAAATAAAAGTAAAAAAAAATAAAAAAAATAAAATAATAGAGGATGGAATTTTGTTCGAGGTTTGAAATAGAGACAAATATTTTAGATGAAATTTGAAAACGCTCATGTTTATTAATATCTTCAGAAGCATCTGCTACTCAGACCTTTGAGGATCGAGGACAATTTATTAAACATGTACGATTAGGTGATGTTCCTTAACGAGACACCACTGATATCAACCCGCTTGTCAAAGAGACAACCCCCCCCCCCCCAAAAAAAAAAAAAAAAACAGAACACTTATTATGAAACAGAACAGTTTCTGTTTTCTTTTCTTTTCTTTTCTTTTTCTTTTCTTTAAAGCTAGTGCTGTAGATCTCTTGGTTTTGATTGGTCACAATGGATGGCGGTTTGACTTTCATGCTATATACATTCCACAAATCATAATTCCACTTACTAGGACGCATAAACGCTTCAGATAGAATGGATATTTTGGATCATTACAGACATATATTTAAATATATATGTATTTTTACAGATGTATATTTAGCATTTTGAGCCTAGTTAGCGCTTTTCAATGAAGTCGCCATGCAACCAGCACTCCAGATAACACCTCAACCTAGACCATATGTTTCACTTGAAGCTCAGTTCACTTTATTCAGTTCAATTTCTATTCAATATATTTGTGTAGAGCTTTTAACAACTCAGATTTACATAAGTATGGAAACAGAATAAATTTAAATTTAAATAAATACGTACTGGGGGGGCATGGTGGCTTAGTGGTTAGCACGTTCTCCTCACTCCTCCAGGGTTGGGGTTCGATTCCCGCCTCTGCCTTGTGTGTGCGGAGTTTGCATGTTCTCCACGTGCCTCAGGGGTTTCCTCCGGGAAGTCCGGTTTCCTCCACCAGTCCAAAGACATGCATGGTAGGTTGATTAGCATCTTTGGAAAATTGTCCGTAGTGTGTGAGTGAATGAGAGTGTGTGTGTGCCCTGTGATGGGTTGGCACTCTGTCCAGGGTGTATCCTGCCTTGATGCCCGATGATGCCTGAGATGAACCAGACCCAGAAGGGAACCTCATCCTCTTTTGGGTGACACTGGACAGTAAATAGTGTCACTGTAAATAATGTCCTTACTACAACAGTTTATAGTCAAGTGGAATTGTGGAACAAAGAGCTTCTGAGGAACTAACAGGTCAGCATCATTTCTGAGTTCACCACAGACCCATTGGCCATATTGATGAGGTAATGATGAACAATCGCCGGCAGCAGGCCTAACAGCTACAACGCTAGTGAACAGAATCACCTCAGAAGAACAATACTTACCCTGAAGCTTCACGACACGACAACATTAATGTAGCAAACCAAACCTGATAAATTACCACACAGTAACAAAACTCTGTATTCCAGAAAATGCCTAATATTTTTTTTATTCTAACTAAGCAGCTTATTAAAATAAAGATAGTATGTATAAATACTCCGACAAACCACATAGCTTGCTTAAACATTAACTATGGTATCTAGCTAATTAGTTGTATATCTTAATTAATTAAATGTATAATGTATACATAGTATGTAACTAGTTAAATAATCTAGCAAACTAGATGGCTTGCAAAAATAAAAAATTATCTAGCAAATTAAATACTTTAAGCAAATTAGGTACCTTAATTAAACACTAGTCACATTGTTTAGCTAGTTTGTTGTTAATTTCAGCATTTAACTATATGTACAGTGAAATAATTAGCAATGCTATATAGCGAGTTAATTAAATAATTTGGCTGACTAGGTGGCTTGGTTAAACCTAAATATTGTATCTTGCTACTTAAAATCTTTAATTAACTAGGTGGCTTAGTAAAAAAATGACTATTGTAAGTAGCTAGTTTTGGAAGCTAGCAAGGTTTGCTAATTCGAACAAAATCAGTATCAAGTAAGTTATATAATTTAGCAACCTAGGTACCTTAATTAATCACTAACCACAATGTTTAGCTAGTTAGTCATATGTTCTTGTGTAATAGATGGCTTGTGAAATAACTAGCCATTGTATTTAGTGAGTCAGCTAAACCACAGCAGGTAACTAGTCAAGTTAATAATTTTGCTAACTTTGTAGCTTGCTAGAAGAAAACTAGTATCTAGCAAGTTCAACACTTTAGCCGACCAGGTAGCTTATGTAAACGCTAACGAAAACATCTATCTAGTTACAGTAGTTGTGTTTTCTAGTTAAGTAGTTAGAGATGGCTTGCTAAATGACTAACCATAATCTATTGTGAGTTAATTAAATAATTTGGCTAAATAAGTGGTTTAGTTAATAAAAAAAAAAAAAAAGAACTAAACATATTAGCTAGCTAATAAAATAGTACAGCTAGGTTTAGGGTTAGAAACTAAGGTTATGTAATTCAGCAAACCAGCTAGACAGATGTGGACAGAATCAATGTTGGTTTAGATGCCCACTTCATTCTTTCTTGCTAAATAACCTTCATCACAGGTACTGTAGAAACTCAAGCGTAGGCTCACATGTAGCTCGGAGAAATGGGACACGAGCAAAACAAAGGAAAAAAGTGAGGAATTTATGGTATTAGGGTTAGTGTCACTGCACTGATACAAAGCAGCTGCACACGTACAGTTTTAGCCAAATCACATAAAAACAAAGGCATGAAAAACAAGCCTGCTGTTGTAGCCTCCTTCCATCATTCTTTGTACAGAGAAAAATCATATTCATGTCATATTCTTGCAACATGAATCATAATGCTATGTCAATTTTTTGCACCTGACACCACAAATTATCTTCATGCTCGGATTTCCACAATGTTTTGTGTGCTTTAAAGTAATCTCTAGATACTTTAAACACAAGCACTTGTCTTTAATATAAATGCAGAATGTCAAATGACTGTGATTTTATTGCTTAATATGACATTATAGTTATATTAGCGCCAATGAAGCTGAAGAACTACACTACCCATAAGCCCCAGGAAAGCTCATGACTGTCCCGGGTCTTGCTGAACATGTTCACCTGTTTTGTGTTTTGCTTAATTAGCAACCCTATAATACTTCTGCAATGCAGTGACAAACGTTTGCTGCATCTGGCTGTGGTTGTCTTTTAGCGTACTTGCTATTATTTTGCTCTAGGAATTCAGTTTATTTATCAGTTAATTGATAAACCATGAAGAGGTTCATCTGAATATTTCTGAGCATTTCTAATATCTATAAAATAGCACTCGATCCAGCACATCTTACGGTTGCGCTTTTGTTTTGAAAGATATCTTGCTCTAAAATATAAATCTGCACACAGCTTAATGTGATAATTATCCCGATATTCAAAGTTTGAAGGATGTCCTGTCGATCCTGAATACGTGACCAAACCCAGATCAGCTGCTAAAGAATCTTTATAATTTTTTAACCAATCAAGTTGTAATCAAGTTTTACCCATAAATCAGTAATCAGTAAAATAAATGATTTAATTTATGGCTTCAAGTCTGATCTAAAATCAGTCAGGATGCAGATTTTTTGTGGTTGAAGATAACCTTCGAATTCGTGTGAACAACTCAATATGAACGACCACTTGGGGCATCTCAGAGCAGGAATGGGTTTGATATCACAGTTTACTTTGAAGATACAAACATTTGTTTCTTGGGAACTTTTCTATGAATATATGTCCATAGGAAGTCTTGGTTAAAAACAAATACTTTTTATGAAACACTAGAAATACTTTGAGGGTCTTCTTTCATATGAGCTTTATATTAACCCCCACTGTGGAGTGGGACATGACAAAGACATTTAATGCTGAACACGGGGACGACGAAACGGCCACAGATTCCGTTTATGGACTGTTAGATCGTCGTTGATCTCAAAAATGGATGCTAAATGTTAGTAGATGATTTTGTTTTTTGTGTGTTTTTTTTTTTTAATAAAAAGACTGAGAGAGCTGGGTAAAATGATTCCCTGATCAGACACTTTGGCAGAATGTTGACTGCACAGAACAGGAGAAATCTCAAAGCAAATGAAACCTCCGGACTCTTATTCAGAGCGAGGACTTGCAGAACGGTACGAGCGAGAGACGCCGCTGCCCACCGCTCCGCAGAGACTTTCACTCAATAGGCAATTTTAAAATTGAATGAGGAGGTTTGACTAAGCAATAAAAGGGCGCGCTCAGAGGCAGGCCGAGGTAGTTCGGAGGAATGCAACCAATTATCTTATTTACAAAATCAACAGCGATTCCGTTGATGACTTTATCTCCAACTTGATTAAACAGAAATTTCAAAGTCAAAAATCATTTTATCTAATTCTCTTTATTGGTAATAATCACAGGTCCTCCCAGAGCTGCTGCTAATCAAAACGGCCATTGATTTCCTCTGAGCAAAAGACTGAGCTTTGAAGAGAACCAGAGGCTGGAGCAGGGTTGAGGGTTGGACTTTCTTACAAATGCTCACGCACCCAAATACACAAATATAAATCCATACACCTGCACACACACACTTTTACACACATGTATTTCAGGCGTTTGTCAAACATGAACAGTACCCACACATGCCCACAACACCATTCAAGGGCCAATGTTTTTTTTTTTTTTTGTAGCTTTTGTGCTTGTGATGTGGTAAACCATTGAATAAGCATCCAATAACAATTCTTACATTCATTCATTTTCTAACGCTTATCCGAACTTCTCGGGTCACGGGGAGCCTGCGCCTATCTCAGGCATCATCGGGCATCGAGGCAGGATACACCCTGGACGGAGTGCCAACCCATCACAGGGCACACACACTCTCATTCACTCACACACTCACACACTACGGACAATTTTCCAGAGATGCCAATCAACCTACCATGCATGTCTTTGGACCGGGGGAGGAAACCGGAGTACCCGGAGGAAACCCCCGAGGCACGGGGAGAACATGTAAACTCCACACACATGAGGCGGAGGTGGGAATCGAACCCCCAACCCTGGAGGTGTGACCACTAAGCCACCGTGTCCCCCACAATTCTTAAAATTACAATTAATTAAATGTTTTGGACTCGTTAGACATCGACTAGCAGTCCTGCATCGTACAACCTACAAAGTTCCTATAAGCAACTTTTAGCCTTTATAACGTAGCCTCTAATTCCCTTTTATGGTTGTTTGTACTGTAAAACAAATATCATGGCATATATTCCAAGATGGCTGCTGAAACATTCGTCCCAAACAACATATCGCTAACTAAACAGTATTTCATTACGGTTTGTCCAACAGATATTGATAAAATAGACGGAATCTTATTTTGACATAATATACTTACAGGATCTATTCTGTTTAACAGACTACTGACCCCTACTGGTATGGAGAGTTATTTCTCATTAAACCGCAATACTAACGAACGCTCCATTCTGATTGGCCACAAGGTGTTGATTTTAGTTTTCCATATCAGCATCACCAACAGCCTAAAAAACATGTACACACACACACACACACACACACACACACACACACTGTTTTGTTATGGATCTGGTAATATTTCTTAAAAAGAAATAGCGTAAGATGTTTAGCATTTAGAGTAGGAGTCTCTATAGTGTTAGTTACATTTTCTGATACTTAGAACTTGATTAATAAAAACATAAAGATAGAAATTAGATTAAAATAAAAAACATTATTTTGTCACACATACATTACGGCATAGAGGAATTTTTCTTTGCGTATACCAACTTTAGAGGTTGGGGTCAGAGCACAGGGTCAGTCATGATACAGTGCCCCTGGAGCAGTGAGGGTTAAGGGCCTTGCTCAAGAGCCCAATAGGGGTAGAGTCATGGTGCTGGGGTTTGAACCGTGATCTTCCAATCAACAATACAGAGACTTAACACTGACACTGACACTGACACCCCCCCCCCCCATGCCTGTGTAATAACAGTACTTTTTGCCTCGCTCATTGGTTAATTTTACAGTAACTGCATATCTTGTCTTGTATTGATTGATATAAAGTTAAAGTGAAACTTTTTACAGAACTGAAAAAGGCCACTGGGGACTGCCATTAGTCAGCCTTCAGCCTTGACTCGACGTGTCGGGATCGTTTACACGCTTATCCCAGCCGCTGTTCATCTCCCAAGCATTCCACCAACCACACACACGCCACACACACTAAACTCTGACCATACACTTGACCGCACGCCCACCCGTAACACACACACACACACACAACATTTGTTCCATTCGCTCTCCAGCTACAACATCCGTCCAAACAGCCGAGCGTCCAAACATGCAAACAGAGTCCAACAACATTTTCAACTACGTACACGCCCATATTCTCTCACACATTCCAGCCACTCTACAATCTAAGGTTGCCAGGTCTAGAGTTTTCCGTCATACAGATGGGCTTCTGTCCAAGGTGCTCCCTGCCTTGTCCCCTGGGATAGAATCCAGGTTTCCTGGGACCCTGTTTATGATAATCAGGACAGGAAATGGATGAATGGAAGACGCTGAATGATTTGCTTTGTTTTGAATAAGAGAAAATGTAAAAATCTCAGCATGTGGAGGGTTTTCCAAGAGTGGCACATCCATACAGTATGTAATATGATAATGTGATGAATAATTTAGATACCAGTTCTTCAGTGAGTACATTTTGTTCTAAATCAATTTGTGTCACTGACGGACATCATTTAGAAATGTAAAAAAGGTCAGACATTTTTAATTCTGTCCTTTTATTTATTGGTTCTTGGGTTAATGCTGAATAAGCTTAATTTTCTTCATGGAAATCAGGCGATCCTGAAATCGCTCGTCTCATTGCAAGATCTTTTGGTCATTCGATGTACACCAAGTGAGACTACTGATGCTCACCTTTATCCAGAAGATCAGGTTCCTCATTATAGAGCCGGTGTCACTTTAGACCATCGTCACCTTCATCGTCCTCCTCATTCGACTTTGCGCAGGTGGACGAAAAGGGGCATGATGGTGAGACGGAGCAGCGTGAACGAGAGTTCATTACTGCACATTAAAATCCACATTACTCACATTTTACAGTCAGGGAGCATCAGCGAGTCAAACAAATCAGGGGAGAGAGAGAGAGAGAGAGAGTGATGGAGGGGGGAAAAAACAGAATGGCAAACTTTAGAAGTCAAAGCTTGAGAAATCCCACAGTGATCACACTTCTCATTTATGCCAGTCTCTAAAGAGAAACCACAGCAGGATAAAATATGCATAACGTTACATCTTTCACAACGTTGCATAGTTTGAGTTTACAGAAACACGACTGCTTCTTGAGTGATGATGCCACATTTATTCAGAGTAGTCAGAATAAACACAATGCGGTCAGTGAATTTTCAGTATTTATACTTTTTATGTCCCCCCCCCTCCTTTTTTTTTCCTCTTTCACCCCAAACAGCGAACAATGGGAGCTGAATTTCCATCATGCAGGTCAGCACGGTTTGGTTTTAAGCAAGTAAAGCATTGCTTCTAACAATATTTTGCCACTGGACTGAATTTAAGTGAAGTATAGAAAACGTTAAAATATTATATATAAGAAAAAAAATGTTAAAATATTATATATAAGAGGAGAAAAAAAAATCATCACTTGGTCACAAAATGCAGAATTTCAGCCTGTTTTATTAAATGGGAAATTCCAACTATAGAATTTTTTTTGATTGAAATAAAATTAATTCTACATAAAATGAAAAAAAAATCTAATTTTTTTCATAGTTTTTTTTTTTTTGTTCTTTAAAAAAATTCATGAAAGCAAAGCTGGGCTCCTTTATTTTATTTATTTTTTTTATTTTTATTTTTTACAAATTATTATAGCACACAAGAAAAAAAAAATCTTTCCACAAATGTAAAAGAAAATTTATTTTTTTTTTTTTTGTAACTTGTAATTTTTTTTTTTTTTTTTTTTTTTTTTTTTTTTTGCGGGGGAAAAAAGCCATCTCAAAAAATACAAATATCGTAGTATTTCCTCTTTAAATATTAAACCGAATTAAATCTTGTTAAACCTGTTAAAACGTTTCAAATTTACAAATAACTGCTTTTCATCTTTTTAATCTTTTTTAACGTAAGAAAATAGAACGATCCTATTTCAAGCGGTTTTAAAAAATGTTTTATTTGTTTTGTTTTTTTTTCCGCCCAGTTAGTAGGTAACATTTAACATTATTTACCATATCATTCACATCAGAAGCATTTGATCATTTTAATGGAATATTCTTTTTCAAATTTAATTGAAACTATTCTCCATGTTAAGCTCTTTAGCCTCGAGCAGGTTCGTCGATCAAAAATACTAAAATCAATCGTTTTATTCAACTCGTCTGTTAAATTTGAAGAAAGCGAACGAAATTTTACGCCATTTACTTTTAAATCGTCTTTCCGTCCGTGTTGAGCAGAAAAGCATGTTGAAGTATTTTTCTGTAACCGCTGCTGGTGAAGATTTAACGGCTAAAATGATCCGAACTGCAGGTTTCCACGTTAAGAGAGAGACCTCTGAGACGAAGATTATGTCATGCAGGGATAACACAGAGGTGGATCACCTAAAGCAAAATGCCTGAGGCACTTCGGTCTCTTCCTTTCATCACACACACACTCGTACACACGCTAACCTGAAAAGCGATATGGCTTAAGGCTAATATTGTTATATGTCTGAAAACATACTGTTGAGAGATCCTGTGTGAGAGTACGAAAGAGGAAGATCAACTGATGGAACGCGTCTAACAGCCGTTTCATTTCGGCACCTCTTTTTCCCGACGACTTTAATCACACCGCTCCGATCGCTAACGGAGTTTCTCCTACGCCGTCATGCTCGTATATTCGAAAATAGCAAACGGCTCCTGAGTAGCTTGGATTGTGGACTAATTACCAGAATGTTCAGATTGTTAACTATATATTTTGTTTCATCTGGAATGAAGGTTAAGATAATGATGGTATACTGTATATGTGGAGGTCTGAGGAAACCATGCTGGATGTCATTGCAGCTAATATTTGTTCTTGTTTGTTTGTGTTTTGTCTCAAACACTTTGTCATGTTCAGCGCCACAGTATTGCTCACCTTTGGGAGATGTGGTAGCCTTGTGCTGAAGTGACTACTGATTGGAATGTTTGAATCCTAGGTCCACCGAGCTACCATTGGTGGCTCCTTGAGAAAGGACCTTAACCCTCAAATGCTCAGTTTTCATTCATTCATTCATTCATTCATTCATTCATTTTCTACCGCTTATCCGAACTTCTCGGGTCATCGGGCATTGAGGCAGGATACACCCTGGACGGAGTGTAAACCCATCGCAGGGCACACACACACTCTCATTCACTCACACACTCACACACTACGGACAATTTTCCAGAGATGCCAATCCACCTACCATGCATGTCTTTGGACCGGGGGAGGAAACCGGAGTACCCGGAGGAAACCCCCGAGGCACGGGGAGAACATGCAAACTCCACACACACAAGGCGGAGGCGGGAATCGAACCCCCAACCCTAGAGGTGTGAGGTGAACGTGATAACCACTAAGCCACCATGCCCCCCACCCCCCATGCTCTGTTTTATAAAAAATAAATAAACTGTAAGTAACCGCTAAATTCTGTAAATGTAATAGTGGTTAACATGAAGTTTGTATGAAAGTAGACACTCAGGGCTTTAAGAATTTGTAGTGTTTCTTAAGAAGTAAATTTGTTTTCACCAAGTCTACTAGGGCCAATCAATTTCTAGAAAAGAACTTTCTTTTTTTTTTTTTTTTGCACACATATTGTCAGGGTTCACCACAGACTTTCGTCCACGTGTGTTTGTTGCTGTTTCCTCGTCACGTGTCTGCCCCGCCTTCGTCTGCTCCTCCCTGTCACCACACCTGCTCCTCATTGTGTCATTAGTGTCTGGTCTGGCAGCGCGGATTAATTGGTTACGTCTAGTCTAGGTTGGTTTCTTCATGTGTATTATTTTAGTCCTCGTTGTTGTCCTGTATTTGTCTTTATCATTTATTAAACCCCTTTGATTTGAAGCTCCTCCCTGACTTGTCCGCCTCCTTCCTCCTCTGGTTGTGACACATATGTTTCTATCAATAAGTAAAATGTTGATATCAAACCTGTTTCTGCTCTCTGAGATGCCCCAAGTGCTTGTTCATAAACTTCAGATACTAAAATTCTGTATAAGGATCTCAACAGAGCAGAACACACGTCTCACGCTGAAAGCCAACAGAGTCCTGACTCATACAAAATGACTCAATTGTTTGTTTATGCTGATCGAAAATGTCCGATAAGTCGGTTTCCATTCCAGCTGCATGTACCGATTTACGGCCTAGAGATCTGATTGAGACGCGATCTAATTGAAGTCAGTGAGTGAAGTTTAGTGTCCGTAACTGGGATTACGGGTAATTGTCGAAGCAATGAGTCTAAATTAAGGAAGTTCTGGTTTTGGCTGAAACATTCGAACAAATCTCTGGAATGACATCTGAGGCCAATAGTAAATACATGAATGACACAGTTCATGAATTAAATAATAGGACCCTATTTTAAAGTCCTTCACAATAGAAGACTGCAGAATTAGTCTTCGTTATTCACTGTTTTGACTCATTAGTTATGTTAGGAAGGGAAAATTGAGTACATTTTATTTTTGACGGAACACGTCGTTGCAGAAAACTCTCCGACGTACGAAAGGAAAACTTCGGCTCAGTCTGGCATCTCTTATTCTGCTTTCTCTTTGCTTTGGATCTCCTCCTCGTTACCAGCCACCTCCTTGTCTTTAGCACCGCGCACAAAGCCCAGAGGTGTTCCTTCGTTCTGCGTTTGCTGAATTATTCACCTCCAAATGAATATCACATTCACGACGGTACCTCGGCGTACCTCTGCGCCTAGCACGCCGAGGGGATTCGCTTCAGTTCCAGGCACGTTCCTGAGCTCGGCTCGGGTTTTAATGCGAAACTCGTGCTTGATGTCGGGGGCCTGAACTGAAGGTAGCAGCCTTTTGCTGCTTTCCCTCTGAGAGACGATCTGCCGAAGGTTCGGGGAAATCAGGCCTGCGTTTTCTCGTTCACATCATTCATGCCACTTTTTTTTTTTCTTTTGGTTCTGTCTCAATTCAAGTGCCTTTGGCATTTCTTTTTGACTCCATGGCTCTGCAAGTGTCCATGATCAAAGCATCTCCTGTTCCCTTCTGACAATCACAGAGGTTCGTCACGACCCCGTGTTTACGCCGGCCTCCGTTTCTGCGACTTTTTTTTTCTCTCATTTTATTTTAAGAGATGTCAGAAGCAAAGCCACCCAGTCATTCAAAGCGCCGGTTTCCTGAGCAGCTGCTGTTCATATGTGATTACATTAGCGGAGCTTTTTCTCCCTCATGCCTGTGTTGCTCAGAAATTTATAGAAAGAAAGCGAGAGAGAGAGAAAGAGAGAGAGAGAGAGCGAGAGAGACGCACACAGAGAGGTTCGGCTTTGTGCACCTAAATTACACCATGTCGGCACCATACCCTTTCCGCTATAGCATAATGAACCTCCAGTATTTTCCTGCAGATGCAAAGATAAAAGATGGGCCTTGTCGGGGAGAGGAAAAAAAGCAGCACCTGCAAAAACGTCAAGCGGCGCTGCGTGGTGGAGTGACCCCAGGTCCCGATCCGTAGGAAAGAGTGAATGAGGCAGAGAGCGGGAGGGAGAGACGCAGTGCTACGCAGCTCTATAGTGATAAATGAGTTTGCATTGTGTGTCAGTGCGGCTTCCTGCCAGCCAGGGCAGTCTCTATTAAATTAGCACTTGTCAATGTGGCCGATGCTGATTGATAAATGGCCGTGTCACGGCTGAGGGACATTCGCTGTTTTATTCGGCTCGAAAGGCCCTTTGTGACATGCAGAAGACCAAAGCTAATTGTGGTGTTGCTTTAATTCAGTTTAAGCCTTTCATTGATTATATCATCCATCAATGCAAATTTGGTTTAGACCTTGAAATCTTTGAAACGCGGCAGATAGTAAATGAATATTTGGTTTAGTTAATGCCTGCTCTAAAAATGCATGTAATTAAATGTGAAGCTAGAGATGGGAGTTTGTTGCGTGATGCTGTCGTCCATTTTAAACAACCTCGGGTGATGCGTCGCTTTAAAACCGCGGCGTTGGTGAGGTCTGTAATCTACAACACGACTAGAAAACTACTACACTAGTTAATAATACTTTGGCATTTCTATAGTAACCTAACCCTGAGCGTGCTGCTGTAGAAAATACTGGACTAGATAGATAGATAGATAGATAGATAGATAGATAGATAGATAGATAGATAGATAGATAGAATGCATTAAATGTGTATATTATGGAGTATGGTTCAGAACAGTGAAGTGTGTGTGAGAGAGAGATATAAACACAACCCGAACGTACCACAGCACATCCGTCATGTTGGCCCCGTCATGTAACGTATGACATCATAACTACAAAACTATTTCTTGGTTAAAACTTCTAAAAGTAACTGAATGTGGTAGCCTAGTGGTTAAGTTGTGTTGAGCTACCAATCGGAAGGTTGCGAGTTTGATTCCTACGTCCACCAAGCTGCCACTGCTGGGCCCCTGAGCAAGGCCCTTAACCCTCAATCGCTCAGATGTATAAAAACGAGATAAAATGTAAGTCGCTCTGGATAAGGGCATCTGCTAAATGTGAAATGGATAATGACACTTTTTTTAAGGTGGAACTTTTTAAGGACACACAATCCTGTCACTAATTATTTCCTTCAAGTGTTTGCTTCCTTATATCTTCTACACAGAGGTGTCTATAGGTTAAATCTTATGACCCCCCCCCCCAAAAAAAAAAATAAATAAATGCTACTTTTTGTATACAGAAAATATATCCAGCTTGCATTCTCTGTTCAACTCCCATTTATTTTACTTTCTGCATACACCGAGAAAGACGAAATGGATTCGTAGAGGTCGAAGGTAGTGTATTCGATTGGAAAGTTTGTGTTTTTATGCATAAGGACAATCAGACTTCAAAGAGGAAAGAGGAAGGGGAAAAAAAAAACACCTCGCATTTATGTCCGCAGTGGCTCGTGGCATTTTTCTGCCTTTCAAAGAGTGGACATATCTGAGCATTTGGAGAAAGACCGCAGGCATGCCGAGTGATTGCCAGCCATGCAAATAATCACTTACTTACACTCGACGAGTTTGCTTCGGATAAGGCAAATTACCATTTGTAAATGAGCTGAAAAACACTCTGGGCAGCATGCTTGTATCGCAAGTGCGTGAGTGTCTCTCTCTCTTTCTCTCTCTCTCTTTCTCTCTCTCTGAAGCGTAAGGAAAGGAAATGTAGAGAAGTGGGGGAAGAGATAGAGATGGAGGGAGGATGAAATGAGAATGAAAGCAGGCGAAAGCTCGGAGCACGACGCGCTGCTGCCAAAAGTGTTTTTTTGTGCTTGATTGAATGTCATATCGTTGCAATATGTCCGATTTCAGGGAGTTCAGATGAAATGTGCGTTAGGATCCAAGCCTCCTTTATCTGCTTCTGCTTACTCCCTGTCCCTCCCTGTCCCTTCTTCCTTCTCCATAAGATACACATCATATGAAGTGGGTTCAAGATAGATATAAAAAAAATATATATATATATCAAATAAATAATAAAACTCTCTTGTACTATATTGTAGATCTTACTCTTGTTACTAATTGGAGTTCTAAAACAAAATAGTTTTGACACAAGCACCCAAGGCAAAGTTTCCCAGACTCTCTCTCTCTCTCTCTCTCTCTCTCTCTCTCTCTCTCTCTCTCTCTCTCTCTCTCTCTCCTCAGAGACAGAGGACTCCAGTAATTACTTATCATCTGCCATCGGCTTCGGCTTAGAACAATATTTAGTCTCAGGCACAACTGAGCAGGGCTTTTTCTCCTCACATTCTCACAAGATGTCATATTGTGGTGTCAACTCCTTAAACAGAAATAAAAAGCAGAACCAGAGTCACACACACACACACACACACACACACACACACACACACACACACACACAAACCTCTGGTAAAAAGAATCAATTTTGATTGCGCTAAATTAGAAGTGTAGAAAGTCTCCTAGCTGTAGACTTTCTACTACCTTTGTTGCTCCTTTCAGTTCCCAATGCCAAACTAGTCATAAATGCAAAAATCATTAGCAAAGGCTAGCTAACAACTTTCAAATGTTATCGAACATGCTAACGAAGCTGCGGATACAAGCTAGCTGAACGCTAATCATTTCTAGTTCTAATCTTTACCAAATACAAAGTGCAACAGATACTGTAGATTAGCAGAATCAGGATTAACAGATATTTTCTTGCTATGACTTTAGAAGTTTTCGAAAAAAAATTTTTTTCTTTATGCTAAAACGTCAACCATATGATTCTGGATTAAGGAAATGTAATGAGGAAAAGAAGGAGGGGGTAAAAAAATCAAGAAGTATTAACCGAGCGAAGAGCGAAGGAATTGCAGTTTATTTCCTGTCTCTTCATGACAAAAGGAGTCGATGTTAAAAAACAAAAGCAATAGATGTGCAGATTTGTGGGGAATAAAAACATTCAGCCTGTTGTTTATTCTGGGTTTTAATGAGAACCTTTCTGTCTGTAGAAAGCGTGTCTCGGTCAATGAGCTGAAAATAGTTTAAAAACACAACGGATGCTCGTCCGAAGCGAAGAAACGGAAAGCCGACGCGTTCGGAATAGTTTCAGTATCACGTTCTGTGAATTCCAGCTTTAACTCGTTAACTTTTAAAACAGAATTCTTTGGAAGTCGAGATTTGTTTTTTTTTTTTTGTATACGTTTCATAAACTGAACTTCTTGACTTGGAATGTTACATAACAAATCATAAAGCAATAGAAAGCGCTGAGATAAACACCTGAGATTTTTAACCACCCGGAATATCGGTCAACAGTTATAGCAGAATTCTAAATATTTTTAAATGTTAGCACAAAAATAAAAGGATAAAAAGATTTTATGACATTTAAGTTGACATTTAACTTTTTATCGCTGAAAGGTGTCTGAGGTTTTTTTTTATATATTTATATTTATATATTTTTATAGAAATATAATATTATTTAATATATTTAATATAAATTTATATCTTTATATATTTTGTAATATATTGTTTTACGTAGTTTTGAAATTTTTTTATGCTAAAAATATTTTGCATGAAAGATAAATATATATATAATTTAATATAAAAAATGTAAACGTCAAACAAAAAAACGACATGCTTTATCATAAGTTATGAAAACAATTTTTGCCAATTTTTTGACATTTTTAAACAATAAAAAAAGTTATATATATATATATATATGCACAGTTCTGATTTTATGAATGAGCTTTATGAAAAGTGATGCCTTTAAAAAAAAAAAAGGTCATTTTATAAATGACTAAAAAGCATCTGTAAAGTGATCAGGTTCTTTCTGGAACTTTCTTTTGTTTTCCTCTGTTTGTGTATGCACGTTTCACCAGCCTGGCCACACAGATGAAAAGCAAATGTGCGGCATTTTAATCAAAGTGTGAGAGATCCCTGGAAGCCAAATGACTGCTGCAGGGATGAAAGCCCAGCCTTCTGACAGGAGGAAACCTGATCGGAGAAGGAAAGAGCTTGGCACTTTTTTTTGCTTCCCCGATTCTCCAGGCTTGCGGTCTGGACTGCGCACACACACACACACACACACACACACACACACACACACACACACCATCGGCGAGGATCTCGAGATGGTGGAGCGAAGGCGCTCTCTCCATCACGGTAAACAAGAGAGGCACATCTGCTGCCAAGCTGCAGGAGCCGAACACTGGGAGAAGGAGAGAACGAATCCAGATATTGTAAAGTAAATAAGAAGAAGAAACAAGATCCATCGATGCTGAAGAGCGAGATACGATCGTGTGGTGAACAGAAACGTCACACAAACATCACACGGGAATAACGACTTGTGTTTAAATGTTGTTTCCGACTTTTACCTGTAGCGCTTTTCTCCGTATTCCTTTCACATCTTTCACCCATGTTTGACTTTTTTTTCCATAGTGATGTGTGTTTACTCACATAATTACCTCTGAAAAATGGTGTGAGATGTAATTTCATGTAAATATTCACAGGACTTTTCCACATGTGGTTTTTAGATGCTTCACATGTTTCTTTTCACATGCATGTGATGTGATGTAGTTTTTATTTGGAACCACGTAAACACGTCACACGCAATTTTATGCCATAACATGTTCCTCATATG
Organism: Tachysurus fulvidraco; assembly: GCF_022655615.1. Taxonomy (NCBI): domain Eukaryota; kingdom Metazoa; phylum Chordata; class Actinopteri; order Siluriformes; family Bagridae; genus Tachysurus; species Tachysurus fulvidraco. The sequence continues at coordinate 30,313,471 of NC_062522.1, forward strand.
GGTTTCACACTTCACTCATGTGAGACCACGAATACAAACCCTCACCCTCACCCTCACAAATGTCCTACACACTTCCTGTGTGATTAATTTTAAGTGTTATGTTTCACAAATTTTTCAAATGCTTGTATTTTAAACATTTGAATTTTATATTTTCTCACGTTTTCGTTTTTTTTTTCATGTGATCACAAGTAATTCACATGATTCCACAGATGTATGTGATGACGAAGATAGCTATATTTAAAAAAAAATTAAGAAAATAAAAGAACCACACCACATGACTCCAAGAACGAAATATGGAGGAAATTGATCGTGAGGGAAAAATCATGATCTTTTTTTTTCTTCAAACTTTTTTCTTCAAATAAAACTTTTGTTGTCACCCTTATTCAGAATCACGTAAAATTTTTGTATCTTATACAACCGAGGGATAAGGGCCATTCTTAGGGGCCCAGGACTGGCAAGTTGGTGGACCTGGGATTTGAACATACAACCTTCTGATTGCTAGGACAACACCTTAACCACTAAACTACAAAATCCCCACAATATCTAAGACTCGTGTGTTGGGGAAAAAAAAAAAAAAAATTCTGTCTTTCTCTTTTTTTTTAAATTTCATGTGATTTTTGGAATTTTATTTATTTATTTATTTATTTATTTATTTATTTATTTATTTATTTATTTCCATAGCTGATTCAATAATTCCACCCGTAATGGTTCGCATAATCAGATGAAAAAAGCTAAATTTATCAATAAATAAAAATTTAAAAAATTGATGCGTCTTTTTGCTTCTGTCAGGTGTGAGGGGATAAAACCACAATAGGAATTCCCTTCTTTAGGAATGAATGCCAAGGTGGAGCAAAAGTCCATAAAGCTTCTTTTTTTTCCCCCATTTTTTTTCTGCCCCAATCTCTGATCCGTTTACTTGCTGATCTGCTCCAAATGAAGCCCAGGGCCATGAGTCTGTGTTAAGAGAGCTCTTAAGCCATGCTAGCTAATGTCAGGCTGATTAAATGGTGCCCATGTGACCCAGCAGGGGTTGACGAGTCCATCCCCTTTCTTCTAAGATCACAGAGTTTCGGTTCAGATTTTTACTTTAATGCGGCTGCAGTTTTTATACTTTTCTCAACAAACTATTGTGATATAAAGCAAGCTGAAAGTGCATTTGGTCTTTAATCACCTATTTCAGTTTAAAGCCAGGACGCATAATACAGCCTGGGTGAACGATGAAGACTAGATTTATTTCTTGTATTTATTTATTTATTTTTTTTATTTTTTTTATTTATTTTTTTAAAGTTCACTGGAAAAAGTCAGAGTGCCACCATCTCTCCGAAACGGCTCAAATAATTACCGGCACGCTGATGAAGATAATTTGGTAAATTAAAAATCATCAGCAATGATTTTTTTTCCCAGAGTGCACATCTTTTGTGCATATTAATTTGGCATTATTGTGATTAATTAGGGGTCCTCTCTGAGCTCAGATTCACCAAACAACAAGACAAATCTGACACTTTCTCTGCTAATTGTCTCCCGCACTAAACAAATACGCAATGAGGCATCTTTAAGAATGCGGGCTTTATGTGCAAATGTAAATTCCAGTTACATTTATTAAATTGTTCATTTGCATGCGTTCGACATGAATAGCTCCAAAAATGGAATCTGATCTACGTCCAACATACAATTTCCATTACAATGTATTATAATATATGAAACAATCAAGGCCATTAGTGGTAGTGGTGGTGGGGGGGAAGTTGGGGGGAAATGTTTTACTTCCCAAATAACATTATTACGAACATTATTAAAACATTAGGCTGAACGTTGTGGAAATAACATCCCTGCAATGTTCTTGGAACATCTGCTTAAATATTTAAATGCTTTCTATACCAGCAGCTCTCACTGTATCTCCAACGGTAATCCAAATTACAGGTTTGTGTTAATGCACATGTTCTAATTATTAAATAGCACTGTTTCCATAGTAACAACTCATCAACAGGGACTTGCATTGGAGACGATGTACATAATCCAAGCTTTTATATATATATATATATATATATATATATATATATATATATATATATATATATATATATATATATATATATATAAACTTCTGGGTGGTAACAGGATCTCTCAAGAACAACCTCAACAACATTCACAGATAGACAAACATTAATATTTTCTTCAAATTTGTAGGGTTTTTCCTAAATTTACTGTAATGTGAACATATCCCGAGGAAGCTTCGTAATACAAAATAAATAAATAGATAAATAAAAGAATTCTGCCATTCTTAGTGTTAGCTGTCTTTAAAATATGATTCTATCATACAACACACAACACTCCCAGGTAAACCTGAACTAATACAATACAAATATTACAGGGACATTTTCTAAACATAATGTAAACATATTCTTAGGAACCTTTAAAAAAAACAAAAATCGCTTCCCTAACGATATAAAAAATATTCTGCTTATCTAAAAGTGTTAGCTTTCTTTAGAACATAATGAAACCTGCTCGGCACCTGAGGGGTATTAATAACCTCCTCTCTAAACAAAAATCGAATCTCTCGTTCAGATTTTTCAAAACATTTTCCAAACTCTTTAAATGACTTCCCATTAAAAAAAAAAAAAAAAAAAAAAGTTTTGCTAGCATAAACGTATTTGCTTTCTTTGACCAATCGGTCCTGCTCAGCACCTGAGGGTACTTCAGGCCACCTTTCTAAACAAAAAACTGTTTTGACTGATGTATATATTTGCGATGTCTCGCTTGAACGGCCTGCTTGAAATCAGTGCTGCATTTCAATAAAACCGAGGTCAAGCCTCAGACTTGGTCATTCAACAATATGGGATTTCTGCTGTTTGAACCACTCTGTTGTTCATTTATTCGTGTGCTTTGGATCTTTGTCGTTGTCCTTCTTTGAGCTTTGGACCACCCACAGACGTGCTGACATTTTGCTGTAGAATCTCTTCATACAGCCTGGAGTTCATTGGACCCCCGACGATTGCAAGCCATCGAGGCCTTAAGGCGGCAATTTTACTCCTTCCAAACATGATTCTGTCTGTATTTACCCATAAAGTTCTTTTCTTTTAGTCTCATCTGTTCCCAGGACCTTATTCTGCTGCAGGAAAGTTCAGGTGGTCTCTCGCAATCTTGAAACAGGCTGCAGACAATTTTTCTTCTTTCTTTTTAAATCGTTTCATCCAAGTTTTTGCATGACTAATGAGGCACATTTAGTCCTGTTTCAAGATGAATAAATGTTAGATTTGAAAGCGTAAACGAAAAAAAAAAAAAAAAACAGACCATAGATTAGATCATATTTTATGCAGACATTCAGATAATCCAGATTAAACCATGGATTTTTTTCTGAACTGAGTAAAGTATACAATGGTAAAGTATATATGACTCGTCTTCATTTGCATATCGCATTAGGATTGGCTGGTATATGCTGTGATGCAAAAACAATTGTCTGTTACATGTTCTATACTGATGAGTTCTGTGCAAATTTTCTTGGTCCTTATAAGAATTCCGCAGAGCCGACTTTCTTCATTTTGACTTAACACAAATCAATTTTCCTGAAATAAATAAATGATTAAAAGTATATATCTTCCACTGTTGGAATGTTCACCTGGACTAACAGTCTTGATGTACAGCATCACCTTTTTTCCAACATCACCCTTTTTTTTGTTTGTTTTAATCTCTCAAATATCAGAATTTTCACATCAAACGTTTTTTCAACCTCATTATTGTTCTTTGGCTGAAGCACTTTCTCTATTTGGATTGTACAAATAGAGAAAAAACAAAAAAAAAACTATACCCATTAATATTACTTGAACATTTATATTCCATTCTTTAAAAAAAAGATCTGTATAAAAATGTATATAAAAATGCTTGTTTTTTAGACATATTAATAAGTGAAAAAAATGGGCCTTCATTTGCATATTGGCACCTGATTGGCTCTTACATATTATGATGCAACAACTCATCTGTTGAATCTTCAATATGTGCTCAGGTTTGCACCTACACTTACACCTGATTTTTTTTTCTTTCGTTTAATGCGAGAATTACTTAGCTAATTATTTTTAATTAAAATAAATGTGACCTAATATCCAACATAGTTAATATAACTATCTGGATGTTAATTTTTCCCATAAAGCCATTTACCCAGGAACCTGATTTCTTCCTCTTCCACCACTGCAACTGATCATTAATCTGATTCCAGGTTTGAATTGAGCGTTGAACGGCGTCCGACTTTTTCTCCATTGAAGCAAGTTCCTCTTATTTGTTCTAACAGCTGAAGGCAGCAGTCTCATAACCGGAGGGTTTTTGATTAAGCACTCTATAACATGAAGAGGAATATGTTGAACAAATGTTTGGTGATTAAGTGCGGAGAGATAGCGCTAACTAGCTGTGTTCCTTCCTAATATATCAACCATAATTACTGCTGTGACAGCAACAGGGTTCATAACTGAGAAGAGCCGTATCTATACGTTCTCGATCACGTGACTAGCTCCTAATTATTCGACTGTAAATGCTGTCATTTCTGCATTCTCTGCTAATAAGTGTAGCGAGTGTAGGAGGTGTAACATAGTGACATTATCTGTATGTTTAGAGGTCGAAATAAACCCGAAGTGTGCTTTGGAATCCCAACCACTACATCACTGTAATCATTTATCTGCGATTCATCTCAGTTTCTCAACCTGAGCTTCATCACTCGAGTCTGGGAGACTATTTTTGCAAATCCCACCCACACAGTTGTTATTTGTTTATATCAGGCTGCGATGTTTTCTAATGAATTTAGTTGACTTTGTTTCCCAAAACACAAAACAGTAAAACAAACTAGTAGGTTTATTTAAATCAAGGCAACCACCGACACACGGCAACAAAAACGTGGAAAATTGCAGGCGTATACCGAGCACTTTACTCAGAACTGCACTTGACTCAGAATGTTTGTATGTTCTACCACCAATCTGCATTCACATATGCAATGAATTATTATAAATATAAATTTATTAAAATAAATATAATAATATTATATTTATTCAAATGGCAGTTGAAGACCTACTTATTCAGGAAACGCTTCAACTAGCACGTCTATCCCTATCTTTTGCATTTATAAAATAAATAAATAAATAAATAAATAAATAGAAAACCACAACCTTTGACACTTTTTCATTGTAGCTTTGAACAATGTTTTAAATTCATGGTATCTTAAGTATGTAACCTGATGAGCCAGCATTAACGTATCCAATGTTAGAGATTTAAGAACTTATGTACGTCGCTCTGGATAAGGGCGTCTGCCAAATGCTGTAAATGTAAATTTTTCATTTTTTTTTTATTTTATTACTGTTTTCCATTTCATGTCTGTATAATTAATTCAACAATTTATTTTAATTGTACTGAAATTCTTTTCTTAGTATATTTATATTTTTATTTTATTCTTATTGATTCAAATTTTTTCCCCTTTTATTTAAAAAAATAAATCATCAATTCTGTTTTCTTTTTAAAGTTTTATAGCAAGTTCTGCTACTTGTTAATTACTACCTAAATGTTACTTCTTCCTTTTAAATCGATCTTTCCAACACCCTGTGGCGAGACACTGCGGTACGTGTCTTTTCCAGCCTGTCGAGTTCAGATCAGGGGTGAAAGGTCAAAGGTTAACCTGTTAGGTTGGAATCGTGAATAACAACAAAGGACAAAGTGTTAGGAAGAGATGTGATGCTGTGTTGTGGTGTGGTGATAATATCCAGCTTCACCTCTGTTCTCCCATCAGGGAGCGTGAGGTTGTGCTCACTGCCCTGGGGAATCTTCAATCCTGGCAGGATTCAAACCTTTTTGATCTTTTTCAAGGAATCAATCTTTTTTGACGGAGACAAAAAAGAACGTTGTTCAGAGGGGAGTTTTATCGTTAATCGAGAAGGGTGCCAAAACTTTAAATAGCTTGTTTTGGTGCAGAAGTTTCTCAAGTTGTAGTACAGTACATATTAATAGATTTAATGGATCAGGGAATCAGTTGTGGCTTATATTAATCAAGCTGAAATGAGGTGAAGGATAGTGTAGTTTTTTTTATTTATTTATTTTTTATTATTAAAAATGTTCCACAGAAGTCTATAGAATGGAAAAATGCTGACTCGGGAAGATAACGGTTTGAGCTTGTCGCTGCCTCGTGCTCAAATCAGCTCATTTTCCGTGTCGGCACAGGGGACCCACGGTTTGTCTGTGGAAGTAAAAGAATTTGTTGTTTCACCGCCTTTGACTAAGGTCATACCAAATTAACAGCCTATCTTCAGCATAAAAATAGCATACCATTAATTTTTTCCTCCTCATAAATCTTAAAGGTTGACCTCATTTTTTTTTTTTTTTTTTTAACGTTAAACTATGAAGAAATTAAGGAGATGAGCTGGGGAGAAAGAGAGAAGAAGAAAAAAAACATTGAAAATAAGCAGTCTGAACTAATTTTAGTTTCAGTCTCTATCTATCTATCCACGCTGGTTTCTTACGAGAGATCGTGATCGCCGTGGCATCGCTGCTAAGTCTTTTAATTATTAAAAGCAAGCGAAATGTTAATTGAATGTCATTCATCAAGCACAAAAACTTTCAAATCAAAATTGTTTGGTTAGCAACAGTTCATTTTCAGGTAGAAAATAAAATAAAATAAAAATAAAATAAAAAAAGTCTAGCTAGCTTAAATCCTATAATTGCAGCTCTGGTGGTTAAAAGGCTTAACTGTGTCTTAAGAACATTGTCACTACTGCAGTTTAAATAAATCCTAATTATTTCCCATCATTGGTTTAAGATTTGTGAGCTCTTGTGCAGTGCTTCGATAACACTTTTTTTTTTTTTTTTTTGTCTTTCAAACATAATTATTACGAGTGTATTAGATGAGCATTGGCTGTAAGGAGGTTGCAACTTTATTAGCGCATGTCTCAGCTAGTGAAGGGCCTGGCACCGGCAAAAGCAGATTATGTCTCCGAATCAAGCCAGAACTAATGATGAAGTCCCACAACACAGTCAATTATGGCATTTTCATTAGTGTCTTTGTGTCTTTTTCTTTTTTTTTTTAAACTGTTTGTTATTTTAATAATACGAAACGCAGAAGTGACAGTAGGCTTACGGAGGATTTGGCGCCAGGGGAATGAGCGTGTAGAGTGCTCGAAGGCTAACTAGAAGATGGGTTTGGAGAAAATCATTAAGGATATATATATTTTTTTTTCCATTTTATTTTTTCTTAAGCAAAGGAAGAAGAAAGCCAGCTGAGTGGTGGGCACCACTTACATCACGAGGATATGCTAATCAGCTTGTGAAATGTTGATGAACTTTGGCATCAGAGCACAGGAGAACGAGCGCTTAAAAGCAACCATAATGTTATGATAATTAAGTGTTTTCATGATGGAGTTGGACTTATTTAGAGAGGAGCATTGTTATGGACGACGGCGTTCGCTGCATGAGCTGATTTTCTTTTCTTTTAGTTTTTTTTTCTTTTTCTTTTTCTTTTTTTAAATGCAGTTAACTTAATATAATTACGAAATATAATGAAGAAAAAAAAAAGTTAGGAAAAGCAGTTTTGGTTTCCACATAGTGATGGTCTACTTCATTACAGATGGAGGGATGGATGCATGGATGGATAGATGAGAGATAAATGGAGGGGGAGATAATAATAAATCGGCAAGACAGACAGATGTATTAATAATCAATACTATGAGAACAAAAAAATAACTAAATAAATAAGTAAAACAGGTGTATTTAAAAGTAAGAATTACTGATACCAAATGCATGTTAAAATAATTAAACAGACAAATGTCTACGCTGCATTTTGGTTGCTCATGAACTTTTTATTTACCTCCTTTCTTGTGAAGAATAAGAGACAACGTTCCTCCTTTGCTCCAAATACAAGGTTAAAGTCATATAAAACTACTTTGGGGTGGAAAAGAAACAAAAAACTTTTTGATAGTGACTTACTGAATAATCGCAATTTTCTTATTTATTTACAAATTAAAAATGTTATGTTACTAATAAAAAATAGTTCCTTTAAGGCGGATGTTTCTCTTCTCAGGACTGGCAATTGAAGACAGACAAACAGAAGAACAAAAGCAGAAGGATCGAGAGAAAGAAAAGAATTAAATAAATAAAAGACCTCCAAACGTTCCATTAATAAAACACACATCTCGGGGCTGGCGACACAGAACGTGAACCTACGGCTCTTTGAAGCCAGGGAGCCTCCTTAACTTAAGCCAGTCCTGGCGCATCTGCAAACCCCGTCCCCTTTCATGTGGTGCGAGCCACAAGCAGCTCCAGCTGCAGCACCATCACGTCACTGTGCATCCTCCCGTCCAGGATTATTTGCATTTCCTGCTCCGTTTGAGCTTCAATCAAAAAAAAAAAAACCCAGGACCATGTACAGAAAGAAAAGACCCCCCCCATCTCATCCCCACCCCTCCACTCGTTTCCAGACCCTCCCAATAATACAGCGACTCTGACTCGAACCAGATGAAACTACTCTATTTTTACCTAGGCGTGCCAAGAATAGTCTCGGGGACATCCTGCTCACCGCTGCAGTTAGAAACAAAGACATTCCACTCCTTTAACCATCAAATCTGGTAGATTGCTGCCTTTGAAATCGATACTGATTTATCCTTTACTCCCACGTAGATATTTTTCTTAATTCAGTATCAAATACATCAAAGATCCGGTAGCCAGAATTAAAGGAAAGATCGACTCTCGACGACTCGTATATCGATCTTTATAACAAACACACGATCTTCACTGACGCCGAAGATGTACTGCTGCAATAATATTCAAATTCTATTTATTGTATCGATACATCGCTCTTATTTTTTTTTTCCTCTTCTGCATTACCCACAATGCCTTTGCTGCCTGCTGATAGTGGAACTAATGGGAATTAATCTCTAACCTCTCTACCACCACACACAAAATAAAAAATGTTGTAGTGTAATTTTCTAGGATTCGGCTGAAAGTGAGGTGTGAACTTCAGGTAAACTGTAGAACTGTAAAAGTCGATTATAACATAGCGTGACTGTGTACGAGTCATCTGTAAGTGTAGTGTAATTATCTACAAGTAAGCTGTAAATACGATGTAATTGTCAAGTCGACTAGAAATGTAGTGTATTTGTCTTACTAGTCGACTAGAAATGTAGTGTCTACAAGACACAGAGATGGGGGACTCGAGTCATATGATTTGACTCGAGTCAGACTAAAGTCGCAAATTTGAGACTTGAGACTCGCTTGACAAATATTAAAAAAGACTCGACTCGACTTTGACTTGACATTTATGACGAGTCGTACTTGTGACTTGCAAATGGGTGACTTCTCCCACCTCTGACACGACAGCTAGAAATGTAGCGTATTTGTCTACAAGTCAACTAGAAATGTAGTGTCTACAAGACACAGAGATGGGGGACTCGGGTCATATGATATGACTCGAGTCAGACTTAAGTCGAAAATTTGAGACTTGAGACTTGCTTGACAAATATTAGAAAAAGACTCGACTCGACTTTGCCTTGACATTCATGACTTGAGACTTGACTCGAACTTGAGTTAAATGATTCAGGGATGGGGGACTTGACGACTCGAGTCAGACTTAAGTCACAAATTTGAGACTTGCTTGACAAATATTAAAAAAGACTCGACTTGACATTCATGACTTGAGACTTGACTCAGACTTGAGTTAAATGACTCAGAGATGGGGGACTCGACTTGACTCGAGTTAGACTTAAGTCACGAATTTGAGACTTTAAATCTGCTTGACAAATGTAGCGTATTTGTCTACAAGTCAACTAGAAATGTAGTGTCAACAAGACAGCTGGAAGTATAGTTACTTCTCCACAATTAAACTATTTGATTTTATTTTTCATTCATATATTCATTTCCAACGCTTATCGGGCATCGAGGCAGGATACACCCTGGATGGAGTGCCAACCCATCACAGGGCACACACACTCTGGAAAATTTTCCAGAGATGCCAATCAACCTACCCTGCATGTCTTTGGACCGGGGGAGGAAACCGGAGTACCCGGAGGAAACCCCCGAGGCACGGGGAGAACATGCAAACTCCACACACACAAGGTGGAGGCGGGAATCGAACCCCCAACCCTGGAGGTGTGAGGCGAACGAGCTAACCACTAAGCCACCGTGCCACCGTGCCCCCGCACTAACCACTAAGCCACCGTGCCACCGTGACTTTGATCATTCCAGTGTACCAACAGTTTACTTGCGGAGTAGCGTACTAGATTTCCATTTGTCTTGTAGACAGTTACACTACACTCCTGCCTTAATGCCCGATGATGCCTGAGATAGGCACAGGCTCCCCATGACTCGAGGTAGTTCAGATAAGCGGTAGAAAATGAATGAATGAATGAATGAATGAATGAATGAATGAATGAACTAATGTTAACTGTAAATGTAATATAAATACTACAAGACAAATGGAGGTACAGTGTTCTACTCTATAAGTAAACTTTTAGTATGGTAAAATTCGTCTACAAGTCAAGTAAAACGTATTGCAATTGTCTAACTGTAAGCGCTGTGTAATTGTTGACACGTTACATCGAGGGTACAAGTGTAGTTAAATTGTCAAGTTAACTGTAAGTGTGGTGTAATTACCTAAAATTTAGCAATAAACGACAAATACAAGACAAATACAAGTATAGTGTGCTAAGTAAACTCTTAGTATAGTACGATTGTGTATAAATCAGCTGTAACTGACTTGTGAAACAAAGGAGACTTTATTTTGTCACACAGAGAAATTCTTTCTTTGCATATCTAAACTTTTTAGGTTGGGGTCATAGCACAGGGTCAGACATGATACAGCACCATGGAGCAGTGTGGGTTAAGGGCCTTGCTCAAGGGCCCAACATTGCGGCTTGGCAGTGCTGAACCCTGATACGCCAGTCAACAACCCAGAGCCTTAACAGCTTGCGCCATCACTGACCATAGTGTATTTACTCACTGTAATTACTCACAAACTAAACACTGATGTAGCAGCATTTTGGAATTTAATATTCAATCGTTAATATTGAAAAAATGATATTCAATCATCTGTAGATTGATATCCATTAATATCTCCATTACTTGTATGTTGGATTTCTTATTTAATTGACGTCAGACATCGACGGAAAATGGAGAAAGAGAGAGAAAAGATGGTCTTTGGTTTTTAGGATCTAAAGCAAAAACAGACTCTTATTATTTTCCTCCTATTAAACACTATGGTAGTAATGGTAGTAGTAATAATTAAAATGTTCCTGTGTGATCTTTGCTAAACAAATCACATGCATTACAATATAAACTTTTCATGTGTTTGAATTTGGACTTTTCAGCTAAGGAAGATAGAAGTGGTGATTATGGGAAGTCGGATAAAACTTAAGGGAAGTGGATAAATGGCCTCACATTTCAAATCAAATGGCTTAAACTGAGCTGTGTTTCCAATAAAGGTTCACACACTTGCCATTGTTCTCTTTATCTTGTGCAGGTATGGAAGCAGGCTGAACATCACGTGCAGGAGGCTTTCGCATTCTAACCACAGCGCCTCCTCCACCTGGGACTGCTCAAGGAGAAAAGACACTCTTTAGATTGTTCCAAATCAGCAAGCTTTCGCACCGGTGTTAAATCAGAACCAGACGCAGACGACCTGATCCTCATCAACCTCCAGCCCTTTTAATCAGATTAGCAAAAGATCAAAGGGAGAGGAAAAAAAAAAAGATAAGACAAAGATCAAGGTTTTACGGAAACTTCGCTAACCGCCGAACCCTTCGTCTTACTGGGTCTGGTAACATTTTGTTCTAAAAGTTAACATACGCCATTCCTTGACATCGGTTTTAATTTTACGTCCTACTACGACCTGCTATGACCCTTTAAATGAATGTAGTGTTAATGATCGGAGGCTTAATCAGATGAAAAACTCACAATACCTCAAGTTTCGGCATGCTAATCTGTTTTCGAACCGGTTTCTGATGAACATGCACTCAGACTGGATATTGAGATTAATTCATTACGCTTAATTCTAACCTTTCCTATAAGATCAAATGATACAGTGGGTAATTTCTAATTTAAAACCAGAGCTATACCAGCCATTAACTTCCAATCATCATTAAAGACATTTCAGGGCACGCAGCAGCCAGAGGCATGGTTTGAATATATATAATTTAGTGGCATCTGCAAGAGAAATCTAGGTTTTTACAAGAGGAAAGTTAATGTAATATGGTGTAATGACAGATTACACACACAGAATCAAAATCCTTAAATACTACACCATAGAAAAACACAGCTAATGCCAACATGGGTCTGAAACACGCTTGAAAATATTAATCATATTATTTTAGGATTATCTTTACAGTGTCTTCAGAAAAAGCTATTTCCATAAACTGTGAATCTCTAGATGAATATTTCATATCTATGCCCTATGTTCCTCTTTATGTAGCTAGCAGGAGTTCTGTTCCATACTAGCATCCTGTCAGAAGGTTTAAAAAGAGAACGTAGTAGAGAAACAAAACAAAGATTTTTATTTTTTTTTTTTACTTTTTTTACAATTTCTTACTTAGTGTAATCATCTAAAAGTAAAGTGGAATAATATTATGCTCCTCTATTTGTATAGTGCAAGTATAATGTACATTATACTTTACTACAAGTAAAGTATACATATAGAGTTTTCCCTTACAAGTAAATTCTACATAAAAATGTTTATTCCCCTACAAGTATAAATATACTGAACCCCCCTACATGTATAAATATAGTAAACTACCCTATAGGTATTAGTATTGTGTACTCTGTACTCACTCGCAAGTATTAGTGTAGTATGATCCACAAGTGTAAGTATAGTGTACTTTCACCTACAAGTATTAGTACAGTGTACTTTCACCTACAAGTATTAGTACAGTGTACTTTCACCTACAAGTATTAGTATAGTGTACTTTCACCTACAAGTAATAGTACAGTGTACCTTCACCAACAAGTATTAGTACAGTGTACCTTCACCAACAAGTATTAGTACAGTGTACCTTCACCAACAAGTATTAGTACAGTGTACTTTCACGTACAAGTATTAGTACAGTGTACCTTCACGTACAAGTATTAGTATAGTGTACTTTCACCTACAAGTATTAGTATAGTGTACTTTCACCTACAAGTATTAGTACAGTGTACTTTCACCTACAAGTATTAGTACAGTGTACCTTCACCTACAAGTATTAGTATAGTGTACTTTCACCAATAAGTATAAATATAGTGAACACTCCCATTATAGTGAACTCGAAGTATTAGTACAGTGCACACAACTACAAGTATTAGCGTAGTGTAATCACCTACAATTATTAGTACAGTGAACTAAACTACAAGTATTAGTAGAATGCACTGCCCTGTAAAGTGTACGTATACTGGAACAACCTGGAGATATACCGTACTTGACAGTGTACTATAAGCATAATTAACTTCTGTAAGTATACATAAGGTTTATTAGCTGTCCTAGTAAATTGTAAGTATAGTTTAGAGTTTAATTCGTTTCACTACATGGACATTATAGAATGATATTTGACACTTGGTGTACTTCTCTTCAAGTAAATTTAGTAACTTAAAATTAAAAAATAAAATGATGCTACAATATTTTATTTTTACTTTAATGATGTATCTTGTAATTCCAATATTAGGTTTCAAAACAAATGAATGTTTCGATCAGCAGCAAAGTTTATTGAAGACGTTTGTTTAAGGTTTTGTGTTGTAAGACACGATATGAAACAATAACCAGCTGTAGAGCTTCTTATCTCTTGTCTTCAGCTCACAACATCTAGCAACATGTGGTTTAGCGAAAGAAAGCAAGGAAAAAAAAACGTACCTCTCGACATCGATACACACGCAACAAATCAAGCTTAACCAAAGACACAACACAACAACTCATTTGCACACAAAAGCCAAACGAAATCAAACACGTTCACGGTGCGGAGAGGCTTCTTGTAAACAAGGCGACGTGTTAAGACGATGCAGCTGTATTCTCAGTCACACGGCACCGATAATCATCGCTCGCGCTGCCGTGTTTTACTCCGCCGCTCACCCGCGCTTCCCAAAACAAGGAGCTCGCTATCAGTCGGACACGCAGCGGCAAACACACGAACGTAAACACTGAAACAGAGCGAAAGTGTGTTTCCAATGACTGAGATAAACAAACTGAAAGCCAAAGTTCAGCACGTTCACGACAGCTTCTTTGCTAAACAGTAGACGTTCCCGAGTTATTTATTAGCATCCTGGTATGCGGTCGAGGGATCGTTAGGAAACTCGGCGGGAATTCTATACTCCCAAATTTGCTTGAGACGTTTTACTTTCTGAGATCTATACAATGCAATTTCGCTTCTTTTGTCATTTTCAAAGATACAAACCTAGACATCCTGCAGTTTAAATATAATTGTCGGACCTTCATGCTTTTAACTTCTTTTTAAACCGTTTAGCCTTCGTGTAGACGTCTGTGTTTACAGAGGTGCTGACATAGAAAGAGAAAGGAAGGAGAGAGAGAGAGAGAGAGAGAGAGAGAGAGAGAGAGAGAGAGAGGAAGAAGGACAGGCCAGGTAAAAGATGAGAGCCATGCTAATGAAGTGGAGGTTAGTGCTAATGAGAGAGCTTCATTGCACAGATCAGCTCTGGGGCCCTTTGGGAAAGCGCTTTGTAGTCCAGGTAATTACACACTAAACACTCTCTCTCTCTGTGTAACCTTCACTGCCCGTGTCCATCACACAAGTTAAACACCATTAACACGTTCCATTACAAAGAATTAACACTCAAAGGAGCAAAATGAGTTTACTTGGGTTTATTGAATCGAATCTCCATAGTTTTCTTGAATGCTCAATTCTGATTGGTCAGAAGGTGTTGATTAATTTGCTGTAACAGCACCTCTTACAATGGCTCCAGCTGGGAGGTTTATATTAATGCACTTGATCTAAAACATAATAGTTCTATAGTACCAACTTAAAAATGACAACTTTATTGTGGTATAATAATAATAATAATAATAATAATAATAATAATAATAATAACAGTTCTTGAAAAAAAAATTATTATAATTATTTTCTTTTCCAAGAATAGATTTATTCCTTAATTTCCTTTCCTAATATTTATACAGATACCATGTTCATAATATAGTGAGCTTGGATTGCAGAGAAAATATGATTTGCTCAATAAAACAATAAAATCCAAGCTGTATAGTTAACTAGTAAACTTAATCTCGTGTAATAAAATTGTAGGAGTCTCGTCATACTGAGGAATCCTCAATTCTGATTGGAAGGTGTTTAGTCATTTTCTGTAACAGCTGCTCCAGCTGTGATGTTTATATTAATGCAATCCTTCGAAAACCCAATCGTTTCTTTTGCATCATACGTTTGTGTGTATATATATATAAAAAATAATAAATCATTAACTAACTAATAAGAAGTAACTTTTGATTATTTTTTTCTAGATCAATTTTATTCTGTACTTATATAATATTTATATGTAAGATTTTGGACCTCAACTGAGATGAGGCTGACTCTATGAAAATCCTGAGACATCTACAGATCTACCAGCTCCAGTTGGACTCTATGATACCAAGAGGAGATCTGAACTCCATGTTTACACCAATTCAACACTTGTTTGACTGTAT
Source organism: Tachysurus fulvidraco (assembly GCF_022655615.1). Classification (NCBI taxonomy): domain Eukaryota; kingdom Metazoa; phylum Chordata; class Actinopteri; order Siluriformes; family Bagridae; genus Tachysurus; species Tachysurus fulvidraco. The sequence goes on from NC_062522.1 coordinate 30,329,087, forward strand.
ATTTGTAATCTCACCCCCAGTTCCACCCATATGAGGATGGGTTCCCCTTTGGGTCCGGTTCCTCTCAAGGTTTCTTCCTTACCAATTTAAGGAAGTTTCTCCATGCCACTGCTGCCTGAGTCACCTCAGACTTGCTCATAGGGGATAAATACATACATACATACATACACACATACATACATACATACATACATACATACATACATACATACATACATACACACTGAACTATATATATATAATTTTTTTTACTATATTAATTCTTTTTTCTCCTTATGTTTAACTTCTGTTCTATGTTTATGTTCTGTAAAGCTGCTTTGAGACGAAGCCCATTGTAAAAAGCGCTATACAAATAAACTTGAATTGAAAACTTGAATTGAATAGATATTCTTTACTCAGTAAAATATGATAAAATACAAGATTTGGAGAAAGACAGTGATTTTTTTTACCTAGTGTTTATCATTCACAGATATATAACTAGTAAATCTCTCTGAAATCCTACCGGATTGTTCTTGGCCATTTTTTCCCTTTTAAGTTTTGATTCGACTTGGCATCTATCTGGCCGACTGGCAGGGGGACTCTGGGGAGAACATAAATTTGGTCCCAGTTGTTTGGCGTGGTTTTGTGTTGAGGAGGGGATTAGACAATAGCACGAGGAAGAGTGGGGAAGAAAGAGCGCCTGGCGCCGTGTGCAGTTCTGACACGAGAGAAAGTGCAGAACAAAGTGTTCTGTGTGAAACGAGAGAAGTGGGGGAAAGAAAGAGAAAGATTATCTTAATTATCATTCGGAAAGGGGATTGGAGCAGCACCTGTGCATGAATAATATCATTTATGGCTGCAGTGAGATATGATGAAGTCCCTTTTCTAAAATGTGAAGGATTCGTGTTCACTTGTAGTTGGGATGTTTTTTTTTTTTGTTGTTTAAATTCTCAAATAAACATTTAAGGACACTTTTGAGACTCTGTAGCAATGCAAAAACATATATAAAGCCTACTGTAGCACAGCCAACTGTGTGTGTGTGTGTGTGTGTGTGTGTGTGTGTGTGTGTGTGTGTGTGTGTGTGGAGTGTATGGTTTCATCCTGCATTAGTTCAGAAAAGTCCATACGCACCGCTCGCGCCGCTTCAATATTGTCTTGATGTGAAAGGCATTTGATGGGATAAAGTCTGAGTGAACGACTCGGCCTTTCTCATGTCACACACGATCACGATCACTTAACCCAAGGCCACATCAAAAGACACACAATCATATTTGCAGAAAGCGACACGCTAAATGGGAAGCTATTCAAGCAGTTATCTGAGGCGAGCTTGAATAAATGAAAAAAAAAAAAGTAAAAAAAAAAAACAGTAACAAATCAGGTTTGAAAAAAAAAATACATTTTATTGTGTGTGTGTGTGTGTGTGTGTGTGTGTGTGTGTGTGTGTGTGTGTGTGTGTGTGTTTTTAATACAGCACTAACAAAATCATACTGTTGCAAAGAATGCAAGATTATGAGGCTTTGGAATGAGATAACAGTGACAGACCACAGTTCAATAAAGATGCAATATAGAGGTTTCTGTGGTGTTTTAATGAACATCCTGGGAACTACAGGATCTGTGTTTCAGAAGACCAGATTCTACGGACCTGTCGAGTCTAAAAACATTCAGTTTCAGGAGATTTGAACTGAGAAAAAAAAAAAAAAGGAAAAAAGCAATAATTAATTATGTCAGAGTTAATACTTATTCAATCTCTAATGGACGTCGAGTCCAGAAAAAGTTTTAAATACTGGAAGTGCCTTGCCCAAACCCCCAGTGACACACACTCTCTTCCTCGCTCTCCCTCCCTCTCTCTCTCTGTCTTTCTATTTAGCCCATTAAGCTTTCAGTCCAACACATTGGCGCTGGTCAACAAGGGACAGCCGCTTGGCCCAAAGGCTGCTTTTTTCCCGCCTCTTCTACGGCTCTTTGAAATACGTCATGCTAAATAGTGAGGATTCCCTGAACGCCCACATCAGCAAATGCGCACATGAGTACGCTAACAATCTGCCCCTAACCTACCCCCCTCATACAATACACAAAGCCCTCTCGGGACATGCAGGGTCAGCCCAGCTAACTAGCTGTGCCCTTGCTGGATGGAGCTAGCATGCTAGCAGACCTGTTAACTTCAGCCTGGACCAAAACAATACAGCAATGTGCTTTGTGCCTTTTGCAGCGCGACGTTACACAATAAACACAGTAAGTGAAGAAGAGTTTTATGCTTTCCCAGAGCATGGTAGCACAAAGAAATCCAAGGTGAGCTACGGGTGAAAGTGAAATGAGGGCTGGGGAGAGGTGAGAAGGGCAGCCCATGGGAGGACCATAACAAAGACGTGCTCAGAGACAAATGTGATTGCAGCCTTATTCAGCAATGCAAAGAATTCACCCACTGCACAGTGGCCAGGCTGAGCCCACAGGAGCCCAGGAATGGCCCTGTCAAAAGTTCACCAGCATGAGAGCACTCTTTGTCCCACCAATTACGGGTAAAGAAGAATACCCTCCTTTCATTAAAGGGGAACACTCAGCTTGAACAATACACACCGAAATGACATTTCCTCCCATAGATCATCGGCTTAATGGCGGCTCCCTTTTACAGCCGGAGGTGCGTTTAATTCCGACACTCTGTCGACTTCAAGAAGGTCCAGTTCAGTCACAAGGAGTCAATTCAAATACACAACACAAAAATTATAATATATTATAAATACTATGGGTTCATGAGTTTAGCCTTTTAAACTAAAGACAAAGCACTGCCCCGTTTATTTATTATATTATTTACATTTGTTTTCTCTTATAAGAAAAAAAAATCTCATTTAATGTTGTTTCACTGGGGTATAAATATGAGCTGAAGCAAAGGCTAACATATGGTAAAGCTTAACATAGGGAAAGTTAGTGAACTGAAATAAAAGAGAAGTCGGTTGATCTTCATAAATCAGACATGGGATATTTTCTTAATATGCAACCAAGAACTTGCATGAAGAGGATGCGAGGGAATTTTTGCCCCATGCAAGTTGAGTTGGAAGGATGTCTGTGGTTTGGAAAAGATAATAGTATTTGAGAGACACCAAATCCTCATGTAGTAAACACCAAGGTATGTTTGAGTGGTATTTTGGAGAGTAATGAAATTTTAACCGGAATGCACGGGAGACGCAAAAACTTTCAATCAAGGTGGATACAACCAAAATTCAATGGTCTGGACAAGGATTTGTGATCTTCTGGGAAGTTTATTTTGAAATAAAAAATTGGCAGCTGTTTATGGTTGAAACTTCCAGCAGGACGATGATCCAAAACATGCACTCAAAAATGTTTAATTGGCCACAATGTATTAACCTGACATTCAGGATTTAAACTCCATTACTCATGTTTTTTTAATGTAAAATTCCAAGTACAGGCCCAAACCCACCACTACGATGCTTATTGACTAGCCTCCAAATGATTTTTGTCTACATTTTCTTGTAAGAACCTCAACGATGCGAGGCAAAATCAATATGTTTGAACAGGTACAAGAAGGTTCAAGTTTAAATCCTGTGCCACTTGAACCCCTTTAAAGACTTAATCAATGTGTTTGCATAGGTTCCCGGAGAGCTGGCTTTATGCCACCTCAATTATTTTCTTCATATAGGTACCAGCCAATTGTATATGATTCTACATTATCCTGTCTGGTTCCTCAAGCCAAGAGATGAATCATTAATGGCTGTATAATACCTCTGAGATCCCTTCTGGTGTCAGATGGTAATTGTAGTTCATTGACCTCAGGACACTAGGAACAATAAGATTAAAGACTCTGAGTAATCCAGAGGAAATCATTTCTTATGAATATTCTGAGGTCGGCCCTAATATGAGATGTTTGAACTTGGCCTTAATTCGTTCTCCCTCTCTCTTTGCTCTTGTCTGATTTCTATAAAATATTGCATCACCATAAATTATTCATGTCAATTAGCTTTTCATCTTCTAAGATACAAACTCATGTGATCCCTTTAACAACTATTTATTTCGCACTAAAACAGAGCTCGCAGCCAAGAGATGCCGCAGGGCATATTTCTTAAATAAAAGCCAGAGATCTTTGCATACCTATCATTTGCATACGGGCTCCAGGGGACACAAGAGAGAGAAGCCGGGCTGAGGTTTTGACTGCTCCCACCTCTGACAGGGATTCAGTGCTCCTTCAAGTCCTTGCTCCTCACTGCTTTGAAAACAGAGACAAGAGAGTGTGTTGAAAATTAACAGCAGCGTTTCAAAGTGGATTGTTCTCCACAGTCATGCTTCTTACTGTTCATTGCTCTCTGCTCTCTGCTCTCTGGGGGGGGGGGGTGTTTATGCACCTGTTTAGAAAAGAGTCCAAGTAGAAATCCTTAAGAAAGCTAGAAATATTAGCCATCCAGGACCCATCCAAAATGCACACACACAGCAGTGAACACACACCCGGAGCAGTGGGCAACCATTTATGCTGCGGCGCCCAGGAAGCAGTTGGGGGGGTTCGGTGTCTTGCTCAAGGCCACCTCAGTCGTGGCCGGCCCGAGACTCGAACCCACAACCTTAGGACTACGAGTCAGACTCTCTAACCATTAGGCCACGATTGCCCCCAGGGTCCCAGAGTGGTGCAATAGAAATATGGCTGATTGCAAGGTTGAATTCAGAAGGTGCTATAGCTCTAAGTTTCTGGTACACAAGTAAAAATAATTGCCTGTGATCTTTGTGTAAAAGGGATGGGAGACCCCTGTTGGATCGTCCCTATCGGACCACCCCTGTCGGATCTGCCCCGTCAATCACAGCAACACTAGCCAGTCAAGGGAGTCTGCAAAGTTGTGTATGTGGAAGAGGGCAGATTTCAGGCTTTCTTCTGAGTGTGTTAACTGCTCCGTAGAAACACTATAGACTAAATCAACATGGGTAGTATTGTACGAAACAGGAATGCTTGGCACAGGGGTTAGTGTTAGTGATTTGAAAAAAGCTCCAGCGTCACTGGATGATTTTTGCAAAATTTGATTTCCACCACTTAGTGGTTAGCACGTTCGCCTCACACCTCCAGGGTTGGGGGTTCGATTCCCGCCTCCACCTTGTGTGTGTGGAGTTTGCATGTTCTCCCCGTGCCTCGGGGGTTTCCTCCGGGTACTCCGGTTTCCTCCCTCGGTCCAAAGACATGCATGGTAGGTTGTTTGGCATCTCTGGAAAATTGTCCGTAGTGTGCGGTGTGAGTGTGTGAGTGAATGAGAGTGTGTGTGTGTGCCCGGTGATGGGTTGGCACTCCGTCCAGGCTGTATCCTGCTTTGATGCTTTATTAGTCCAGAGAGAACAATGAGTGCAAGTTGCACACTCAAATCTAAGTGACTGGTCAGTCTATATTTTTTTTCCCCTGGTAAAAGTGATCAGCATAATTAGTTGGTATTTTTGTCATTAACTGCAGTACAGAATTATCCTGCTTTTGAGAGAATCCTGTTTTGGCCATGAGGAGAAGTACAGTAAAAACATAAAGTATTAACCACCAAAAGCTCCTCCTGCTTCCTATTGGATTTGTAATAATCACATTTGTCACAAATGGGTTTATATAAAAGTATTAAGGGTGCTAATGATTTTAGGGGTCTATTGGTTTTCTAATGGCATTTGAAATGAGTCCTATAGTAGTCTGTCTCCGATGGTTGCTTTCTGATAATAAAATATACTTTAATGGTAATTCAGTGGACCATATGTTTGGTTAACTTAACTGGTATTACAGGACTGCTAAAATTTGTGACTTTTAATCATTCAGGTGATGTCGATCAATTGTCCGAATCAGCATCTCTGACAGTAATTTCTTCCGTAATTCAAATAACAGCTCTATATTAATCCGATAACTTTCATAAAGTCGGTTGCTAGTCGATCCTCTAATCTCGGTAAGTCGCTTAAATATCTACAAAACAGCCTAAGAAGCCTCGACTCCGTGTCTCTTGTTTCTATGGCCACCTAAAACATTTCCAGAACTTTCTTGGTTCCTTCAGGGTGGGTTTTATGTGGTCAGCGGTATCGGTTCATCTTGCAGGCTCCAAACTCTGTTTTTAATGAAGTGAACATAACGCCCACACATGCTTTCTGTAACCTTTTTTTTTTTTTTGGAAGATGATTACCAGTGAGTGAACAGGGTGGTCTGTGACCCCACAGGAATAGGTAGCTGTATGCAAGGGTGTGTGACATGCAGACCAAACTCTTTTCCTTTCGTATTTCTTCATTAATTGTTACAAGACTTGGCTTGCTCATACTCCACACATTGATGTAGGACACACCAGATTCTTCATACCACGATAAAAAGAGAGGAAGTGACTTAGATGAAGTGTAAACAAATGAATAAACCATATTTATGCAAAAATCAACATTTCGCCCGTAAGAAAGATACCATGATTAAAGATTCAGAAATGAAAGTATTTGACATTGGACAGATCTAAGGCACCCTACCTTGATGATCATAAAAGGCAAGCGAGGCTGTAGATGCCAAGATTTGAAGTCCATCACAACAGGGAGTCTGGAGATAGTCATGTGGGATTACTGATTTATATCTAAAGTCTGTCAGATTTAAAGCAGTTAGAGAAAAATTTTATTTATTTATTTTTTTCAATTATTTGAAACCAAGAAATTGTTCAAATGAAAGCGGATGGACGCTGCTATGTTTTGCTAAGGTAGATTTTTATAAAGGTCCACCTAAAAATAAACTGTCGTTATTTGCCCTAAAAACCTTCAGGCACTAATAACACATTTCGCTTTTGCTTGGTCTTTAATCCAGACCAGAGAAGGTAAATGAAATGACAAATTTATGAGGCTAAGGCTAGAAAAACTCTTACATTAATTGACAAACTGCACTCTGTTAAATAATTGAAATAATATCATGCGATTGGTTGAAAGACAGGATCTGCTACATAAGCTGTTGTAATTTGTGTTTAAAATAAATACGTAAATAATTAAATTCATCAATAAAATAGAGGGGGGGGCATGGTGGCTTAGTGGCTATGCCTCACACCTCCAGGGTTGGGGGTTCGATTCCCACCTCCGCCTTGTGTGTGTGGAGTTTGCATGTTCTCCCCGTGCCTCGGGGGTTTCCTCTGGGTACTCCGGTTTCCTCCCCCGGTCCAAAGACATGCATGGTAGGTTGATTGGCATCTCTGGAAAATTGTCCGTAGTGTGCGGTGTGAGTGTGTGAGTGAATGAGAGTGTGTGTGTGTGCCCGGTGATGGGTTGGCACTCCGTCCAGGCTGTATCCTGCTTTGATGCCCGATGACGCCTGAGATAGGCACAGGCTCCCCGTGACCCGAGAAGTTCGGATAAGCGGTAGAAAATGAATGAATGAATGAATGAATGAATGAATGAATGAATGAATGAATGAAATAGAGTGGCCATTTTGTTTCGTACATTGAACGGTTTTCTTTGGAAATACTCTGCAGGTTCAGTTGATCCCTTTTTCTCTCCATCTTATAACTACATTTCTAAAAGGAAATATTAGATTCCATTATGTAATGTTTTATTGCTGCTATATTACTGAGGAGGAGGAGCAGGAGAGAGAGAGAGACAGAGAGAGAGAGAGAGAGAGAGAGAGAGAGAGAGAGAGAGAGAGAGTTTTACCATGACACAGTGTCCCTTGCTTTTATAAAGAACTTGACCAAGCAATTACTGGGTGAATTCCCTTAACTGACTCTACTTTTAAAAAGGGCCTGCACATAAAATATGCATATAATTATACTAGCGAATAAGTTAGTAATTGAACCTCTAAACCTTTTTTTTTTCCTTCTAAGAGAACATTTCACACTTTCCCAATGCTATTTTACTGCTCTTTGAATAATGGGGCTGGTTGTGAATGAATAAGCCTGAGTCCCGACCCTTTGATAAAGTATTAGAGAAGGAAGGAATGTAGAATTTGCCCAGATTACCGTTTGAACGCAATGCGATGCAACGAACAATGGCCACTAACCCTCTTGTTCTGTTTTTTGTCTGAAAACGAGAGTCCGTTGCTTTGGCGAGGCCTGACCCTTACTGCTGATCATTAAGAAATAGATGTAGTTCTAATTACTACAGAGCAAAACCCACACACAAAAAAAAGACTCAACTGCTGGAGTCGAATTTGGTATCACACAAATTAGTCTAAGAGAGACTTTTATGGCAGGTCTATTAATACAACACATGTGATATTAGGTCAAAGACCTACATACTTAAATCCTGAACATTTATAGTATGTGCCCCTTATATAAAGCGAGAGAGCCGGAGCACGGCTGCGCGGATTTTCACCGAGGTGTTATTAGTGCCTTTTTTTTTTCTTTTTGCATGCACAACATAAGACATTAGAACATTATCTGCACTTTTGGAGCTTAATGAGATTGCTAATGTGATTCTGTGATGGGGTAGTGGTTTGTGCCTGGGGCTGGACACTGCTCTCAGACACGCACACACTTTCTTTCTCCGTACCAAAATACACACTCTTCCAGGCTATGCCATTGCTGTCAGTACAGTGGCTCTCTCTCTCTCTCTCTCTCTCTCTCTCTCTCTCTCTCTCTCTCTCTCTCTCTCTCTCTTTTTTCAAATAACTTCTGTAACTATTTATATAAACCTGTAATTGCTTCACTTGTATGGGGAGTGTGTTTATTTGACTCGGAATATTCATTTTACTTAGACTTAAGTACAGCACACTTGGGTAAATGGGCAAGGGATAAAAGGTAATAGGGTGTGCTGCTTTATAAAGGGAAATAATCCATGATGCGCTGGTGTGATGCAGAGTACTAGGTGTTTATTTGTAAAGTTGTATTTAATGCCGTGGTAGCTATTATAAGACGGCGTTCCATCACCGGCCTCTTTTTATATCGCTACTTAAATGAATAAGACAGAATAAATAAATACTCAGCTTGCCATGTTATCTAAAACAAATCTCCTCCGTGTAAAATCGCCGATGGTTACAAAACGTTGACACTGGAGACTCCTTCTATAATGTCCCACAATAAAACATCAACAACGATATGTTTTTCTTTGTTAAATAGCAAACTACTTTACATTTATCCGTGAATCATTAGCCGTAGATAGCGTAGCTCGTCCATCTTGTAAGCCACCGCGAATAAGCCGCACTGTCTTATATAGTGGATAATATAAGATCCAAAGTCTTTCCTTATACAGTATAATAAACTAGCTCCATTTATGCAGGGATTGTTTCTCATAACATACAGTAGCTCTGTTTATTGTTCAGCTCCTTCATTTCTTATACAATATTAAGACCTGTAATTACTGTTAAGAGCATTAAGGAGTGATCTTAAGTATAATTTGCGGTTCGTGAACTGTTTTTAAAAATTACACTTAATATAATTAAGTTCTGTCATTAGGCCTAATCCCTACAGGCTACGTGTGAATGCTCGCCTTAAAAAAAAAAAAAAAAAAAAAATTATATATAGAGAGCTGCAGGGAAAAATTACATACGTTTCTGTCCTTGGGAAAGGTTCGAGTTCTGCACAATGCTTCCTTCTGCGGTAATTATCCGTTCTTTGAATAGGAGTAGCAACAGTGTAAGTCCATTAAACACTGAGAAACAGCCCCAACTGTGCATAATCGCACACACACACACACACACACACACACACACACACACACACAGACACACAAAGAATTAGCACTCGTCCACTATGAACAGGTACGTATAAAAATATTTCCTTTAATAAATAAAAAATGACTAGCATTTGCAGGCCGATGTGGCATACAAGGAGCAAGTACCGTACATGTTGGGGTTTCTTAATGGAAATGTGGTTATTAAATTAAAAAAAAAAAATATTTCAGACACTTGACTGTTGATCACAATGAAACTATTTTTCATTTATGATGCGCATACATGCAGAAATTTGTATGATATTCTTGCATCTTTAGGCATTTGGTAAACGTACACAACGGTGATATCTGCAGGAAAAACAGACAAAACAAGGTTAAAACATCAATAAACATTTCTGTGATGTTTTGGTGAGAAAGTGAATTAGGTCTTGATCTGTTTTCAAAAAGAAAAGGTTTTAAACCGCTACACAAACCAGACATCAGACATAACATTAAACACACAGGCAGGTGAAGTGATTGTCAGGACTCAGCCCGGACTTTGGCCATGTGCATCTGTTTATGTTTGGTGTCACGTTTCTGCCCCACCCTTGTCTCTTCCTGCCCGCCTCTGCGCACCTGTTCCTTATGTGTTGATTGTCACGTGTATTTAACCGTGAATGTTAATCCTCAGAATCCTCTGATGTTACCCTGTTTCTCTCGTCTTGTCTTTAGTCTATTTTCCTGTTCTGTGTTTTTTATTTATTAAATCCCGTTTTCTTTTACGCCATCCTGCATTTTGGTCTGTTTTTATCCCAGCACCCCTGACAGTGATTAAGATTGATCTTCTCTTTAAAAAGGCACCTGTCAGAAGGTGGGATGTATTATGCCCCTTTTCCACCGAGGCAGTTCGAGTGCTGGTTCGGACCCAGAGCCTAATTTAGAACCAGTTCTTTCTGTTTCGACCACCAAAGCACCGGCTCTGAACCAGGAAAAGTGGTTCTTAAGTAGCACCAAAACGTTGCTGGTCTAGATTTAAGAACCGCTTGTGTCAGGAGCTGGGGGCGAGGCTACTGTTAGCGCGTTTGATAATGTACCTTAAGTATACTAATATAGTATATATATTATATACACTTTTACTTTACCGAGATATGATACATTATCAGCACACATGATAGTAGGTAGCTACATGCTAAGGCTAATTTTTTTTCTGTGTTAACGATAAAATAACGTTATGTACTTTATCGATTACAACCTCCGTTTATACAGATTACACGGAGCCGCAAGTACACGTTTTATTCGCCGCGTTTGGATGCCAATGTAGGTTCGCAAAGCCATGAGCATTAACAGTAAAGCAACATCCACCATTGTTGTTGTGTTTGTCGCTGCTGCGCTAACGTTGCTGGGACACGTGACACGTATACAGTGACGTCACACTGGGTGCTGTGATGGCTCTCTAGCCGGTGGAAAGGCAAACCGGTTCTTAGAAGGTTTGCCAGTGGAACCAACTTTGAACCAGCACCAGCGCTAGCTCTGAACCAGCACCCGGTTCTTTCCGGTGGAAAAGAGGCATTGGTGTGTAAGGATCTGAGTGACAACAAGGTCACTCTTTAACAAGGACCAGAAGACTGGGAACACAGTATACAGCAGGCCTTGTTTGGTGTTCCTCTATCCTTCCTTTATGCATTGGTGGTATCTACATAACAGAGTCAGAGACAGGATCATAGGCCACCAAGGCTCCTTAATGTGTATGGTGAAAGAAGGCCAGTTCGACTTCTTCTCGGACACGTTTATGAGAAAAGTAACCTTCAGCTCTTCCCAGAGTACATCACAGTACCACCGCTAATCTCGGATCACGTTAACACCGGAACTGACATCCTGGTGTCTGACGATGGAAGCTCAAAGTCCTGGTGCGCGAGCTGGAGAGATCATACCGTACACGAGTGGAGGAATGTGTGTGGAGTGTGTATGGAGGTGTCAGTGTGTCTGTGTTAGCTGAGGTAATGAGACCTGAACGTCCCGGTGGCATGGGAAAGGGGGAGGGAAATGTGTGTCAGGATAACTGACCGCTAATGTAAGCAGATATGATTATACCTCCACTGACACACTGCTGAGCGCTCACAATTACACTCCCCTGGAAACGCATAATGACTGATGTTCCTGCTCCCCAGCTGGGGCCCTACAGTCATAGTCATGATCAGGCATTCTAATCAGCCTTCAGCTCCCATGTACACACTCACTCACACACACACACACACACACACACACACACACTCGAACACTCTTACACACATTCACATACACGCTGCGCATTCAAATCTGTGTTTGTGCATATCAAAGGCTTGCGCAAAAACACACTAGCAAAACACATAATCACCTATCTCCGGTAAACGTGGTGCCAAAAACCAAAATGAGTATTTAATTTTCTTGCGTGTGTGTGTGTGTGTGTGTGTGTGTGAGAGAGAGAGAGAGAGAGAGAGAGAGAGAGAGAGAGAGAGAGAGAGAGAGAGAGAGCTTGTAGGTGATGAGACAAGGTGAGTATGACCTTATTAGCTAACAGAAGCAGAGCGCAGAGTGGAAATCTTTATTTTTAGCATTTTACGTTGAACTACTTGCATCATTTAATGAGATTATCTTTGACTCTACACCTGCTATTATCACCGCCGTCCTTGAAAATACAAAGAAAAAAAAAAACGGTTTCCTACTGAGCTCACCTGGATAAATGAGGCTAATGAGGAAAAGATGTACTGGAAGACTAATCACAGATTAAGCTCAGATCATGTTAGACAATATAAAATGACACACAGCAGGTGTGGTTTAGCTCGTGTGTTTTTACACAAACCGACTTTTCTGTTTGTCTGTCTGTTTTTCAGCACACGATCGCACAAGCCGAAAAAAAAACTAATCAGTGCAATCAGGTGATCAGGATTAAACTTCTAACCGCATAGCATAACATCTGACATCGCGAGGAGAGACGGGATGACGGTGCACGTGAGATTATGAAACATTAAAGGGTTAAAACAAATGAAAGCAAAACATAAGACTTTGCACCACACAATGACGCAGAGTAAACAAATACTGTACCATAAGCTAATCAGGAACTAACAGAAAACAGGTCAACACAATAAGGTAACAAATCAATGACAGGACTAGAATCAAATCTGAAACAAATGTTGGGCTCAGTTGGGAATGGTGACAGAATTATTTTAAAAAAAAAAAAAAAAAAAAAAAAAGATATAGAAAGAAATAGGATTTCTTGAGAATTTATTATTTAACATTTTCTTCTTACTAAAAAAGGGAGGTGATGTTTGCTTTTTCATGAGTCTATACCTAAAAAGGTTCTTTGGTTTGTTTATTTATGGTAACTCTTAAAAAAAGAACCACTGGGACAATTTAATTCTGGACAATTATTCATTCATTCAGTCATTTCCTACCGCTTATCCGAACTTCTCGGGTCACGGGGAGCCTGTGCCTATCTCAGGCGTCATCGGGCATCGAGGCAGGATACACCCTGGACGGAGTGCCAACCCATCACAGGGCACACACACACTCTCATTCACTCACACACTACGGACAATTTTCCAGAGATGCCAATCAACCTACCATGCATGTCTTTGGACCGGGGGAGGAAACCGGAGTACCCGGAGGAAACCCCCGAGGCACAGGGAGAACATGCAAACTCCACACACACAAGGCGGAGGTGGGAATCGAACCCCCAATACTGGAGGTGTGAGGCAAACGTGCTAACCACTAAGCCACCGTGCCCCCTTGGTAAAATTCTAAAAAAATTTATTTCTAGTAGCAAATATCGGTCAAAATCTCTCAGCTGACTGACTACAACTGGAATAATGCTGCGTCTGATCTGTAACTAGGAATTTCAAACCCTTACTAAAAAAAAAAAAGGAATTGGAATATCTACACGGAAATCTGGAAAGTTCTCTTCGACTCAGAGTTCAGCAAGTGACGTGACCGTGACAGCACGGAAAAGACGAACACAGAGCGATTCGGGTTTGTTTCCGATATCGTAGCTTGAACGTGGGTCGAAAGCGACACAAATCAAGCTCTAACTTCCTAAGTGAAAATATAAAACTCTATTTTTATACCTTCTTATGGAAAAAAGTGACTGTTGGATCATGTAAGGAGCATTTGGTGCAGTCATTTGTCCTAGTCAGTGTCTCTGACCTTCATAAGTGTGTGTGTGTGTGTGTGTGTGTGTGTGTGTGTGTGTGTGTGTGTGTGTGTGTGTGTGTGGCTTAGACTTTACTGACAGTGCTACTCTCAGCTAAAAAAGAAAAGCCGGATTCTGAGATGATTAAGTCTCTCGCTCTTACACACACACACACACACACACACACACACACACACACACACAGACTTGCAGACGTCTTCTCTACAGGGTTTCTTGGTGTCCCAGTAGGACAGGTTTGTGTGCGCTCTGATTTGTTGTGTATTCTGGGCTCTTCTGCTGGCATTGCGACTGACCACCTGCTCAGAGGGTCTCTCTCCTCCAGCCAGAGCAACAGCTGGCCTGTCTTCTAACACACCGATTGGCTAATCCCTGCTGGTCATCTCTCTCTTTTTTCCCTCTTTTTGCTCCCCTCTCACACTTTTTTTTTCCTGCTCCCTCACTCCAAGTGCCTGACATTGAACTGTCTCAGAATGTGCCAGATCTCAGTACATTCTACACACACACACACACACATACACACACATACACACACACACACACACACTGTCCTTCCCCTGGCTGCAGAATTCCACAACCAGCATATGGAGTGTGTAAATAATTTAACGAGGTCAAAAGACTCGAACAAAACTGGAAGCCTGACTCGGCTGAACTGGGACACGGCATCATGTAGGGCACGGTGTTGAAAAAAATAAATAAATAGTGCACTTCAGCAAGTGCAATTCCTACATATTCAGTTTGGAAAAGTTCCAGGATGCAACCTAAACTCCGTCTATTGTTACTATTGTGTGTGTTAGCATCGACAAAAATGTCCTGTAGTAATTAAATTAGTCCTCTATAATTCCCAGTTTCTGATTGGTCAAGAAGGCGATGATTGATTAATCGCCTGTAACCAGAGCTCTGAAAGTAGTTCCGGCTTAAAACGAATCACGGATGTAGTGCAATGTACTTGGCACAATTCATGTAACAATTAGTTAAGACCTGGGGTTTGTTTGTAAGAAGCTGTGTATTTGTAGAAGGAGTCTCCAGTGTCAGGGTGAATTATTTCTTTTTAATTTACTTAATTAATTAATTAATTAATCGATTTTATTTTATTTATTTTATTTTTTTTAAGGAATTCATGCTTCAGTGTTTCTCAAGATGTTTGTTGACATTTTAAGACCTTCAATGTAACAATATACTAAAAGGATAATAAATATGATGGATTCATTGGTTTAATACATAGAAAATTGTCTAGCGATGACAAATGTTTTGGTTACGAGGAAAATAAAACGCTTCAAGATTTTTTTTTAATAGAAAATGATCGACATCCGGAGCTCTTTTTTCAGCATCCCATCGTTGTCGCCGTGGATTGATTTCCTGTAATACTTCATTTGTAATTTTGAATTCATCGCTTTCAAATTCGTTGAGTTTGTTTCCGTTCTTTTTGCAGAGTATGTAAAAGTTTGAAGCGTTTTAGTCGCTGTACTAGGTTTGAATATCCCAGATAAATGCCTCACTAAGCCTCTCTAGTGCTTCCATAGTGTCGTAATGTTTTACAGCTCGCTCAGTGATGCAATATGATTGAGGTAAATTCCTCGATGCGGGC
>NC_062522.1:30346885-30361885 GCF_022655615.1 Tachysurus fulvidraco
ATAAAAAGACATTTATTAAATATATTCGTAAATATTAAATATTAAAAAAAATTTCAATAAAAAAGAAAGAGAGAGAGAAAGAGAGAATGATACGGTGTCACCGTTTTTAATTTGGCTACGTTTATTCGAGCATGGTCATTTCCAAGAGGAATTACAAATTAAAAATTCAATAATACTTTTACAAAGACATTTCAGGAAAGATTCTTTTTTTTTTTTCTCTCATGGTATAATACATTGTATTTATTTTAACAGTCCCTCTTCATTTTTTATTAAAAAAAAAGAAAAGAAAAGAAAGAAAAACAAGATGAAGAAAGTGGAATATTTTTTTTTTCTCAGTCGAAAATACAGTGTTTCACAATATCGTATCAAAAGTTCCCAAATTTTGGAATTTTTCCAGTAAACTGGAAAAAACAAAAAAAAAAAACAAAAAAAAAAAAAGAAGAGAAAAACAAAAAAAGAAAGAAAGAAGCTGAAAATTCGCATTTCACAATTAATGTCTCAAAACACAATAAATGCTCTCTTTACGTAAAATTTGCCCAAGTGATCTTCATGTTTCATTTTTACTAAAATATATCTATATATTGAAGAACTATAATACTGTACACTACAGTATGAAATAAATAAAATTAGGAAATACAAAAATGGGCCACATAAATAAAACGTTATTTAAACCGACATAATAAAAATGAATCGATATTTTTTTTTCATTGTCGTTGGAGAGAAACGGTTTGGCGTAATACTGATTAAAAAAGAAAAAAAAAGACAAAAAAAAAGAAAAGAAAAGAAAAAAAAATGAAAATTGCACAAACATGATGTAAACTAAAGAACGAGTGCCTACTCTGCTAATACTGAGGAGGAGGAGGAGGAGGAGGAAGAGGACGAGAGCAACGCGACGTCCGTCCTCCTTTAACACTGTACAAGGATGGCACTTTGTAGAAACACACAGATTAAAAGGTTTGCATATAAGGCTTTGTTTTTTTTTTGTTTGTTTTTTTTTGTTTTGTTTCTTTTTCTTTAATCTTTTCTAATACAAAAAAAAAAAGGACTTTACAAAGGCTTTCTCCTTCGACGCCGTCTTCTTCCTTCATCTGTCTCCGCTCTGGAGCGTTCCACTCGCTCTACACAGTCTGTTTAAGACTTTAAAAAAAAAAAACTGAAAAAAAACCAAAAAACAAAAAAAAAAAACAATTGAACCGCTTTCGATTTAAGTTCCTTTCACGTGGAGTAAAAATTTGTGGAGGCCTAAAAACATGTGGCTAGCTGAGTAAACACCGGGGTGAAGAACGGCAAAGGGCACAGTGGGAGCGAGAGAATTCATAATACTGACAACCTGCAGCAAACACGCTGCAGCCTCTTTTTTTTTTTTTTTTTTTTTTTTGTACTTCAACACTATAAATATACATCGGCAATACTTTTTTATTATTTTTGTAGTGATTATAGAAGCGGAGTGCAATTTTATTTTGTACAAGTTACTAGTTTTGTGCTATAAATACTATGGAACACAGGTTTTTTTTTTTTTTAAGATGGTAGCACCACACATAGTTTTTAGGCCTTAATACTGTACATTAAAAAAACAAACAAACAAACAAACAAAAAAAAACATATCAATATTCCATTAGTTTCGTTTTTTGCATAATGCAGCTTCTCACCCGTTTCCCCCTCCCCTCCCTGACTGGATTCATTATTTCTTTCTTTTTCTTTTCTTTTTTTTTTTTTTTTTTATCAGTCTGGCGCAAATCCAGAAGCTCGTGTGCGTCCGTCTGTTCAGGTGGCAACCGAAAGAAAGAAAGTCAACCAACAAAATTGAAAAGATGTGGAGGGGAAGCTTGCAGAACACACGACACAGTAGTCTTATTAGACGCCGTCCTCAGGGTTGTCCTCGTGGTCCGATTTGGTTTTTCCGTCCAGCGAGCTGTCGTCCATCGAGTGCTCGCCGTTGTCCTCTTCGTCCCGCGCCGTGTCCAGATCCGTGTCTATGCTCTTGTTCTCGCTCTCCTCTTCTTCTTCCTCTTCGAACTCGTCCTCCCTGCGCCCCAGCTTGCCGTAGGTTCCGTCCGGCTCTTTGGTACCGCCGTTGATGCCGTCGCGCAGGATGGTATCGCGTTCTTGGTGCTCTGTGTATCTGGGAGACGTCAGACCTTGAAGAAAGGCCCGGTTCATGAGGAGTTCACTCGGTTCCAGGCGCCCCTTGTCGCGTGCCTCTCTCTCAGCCGCCTCGCGTTCCTCAGCCTCTCGTTTGCAGTAGGAGTAGCGGTGGTTCATGTGCTGCGAATACGAGCCAGAGTGCGAGAAGCGTTTGCCGCACTTGTCGCACTGGTACGGCTTTTCGCCCGAGTGAAGGCGGGAGTGCTCGATCAGGTGGTGTTTGTGCTTGAACGCCTTCTTGCAGATCTGGCACTGGTGCGGCCTTTTACCTGCAGAGACACACAACGACAACATGGTGCTTTGAGTCCAACATTTGAACCTCAGAGACTAAACACAATGTAGTACTCAAAAATGATGTGGGAAAAGGGTGAAATCAAATGACTGTGATGGGAAAATGAACAAATGTAACTTATATATATAATATATATGTATATATATATAACAAATATAATATATATATAATATATATATATTATGAAGTGCTTGCATGTTTGGCTACTCTGGTTTCAATCCTAGGGTGTTTTCCGCACACACACTCTCACTCACACTCACACACACACACACACACACACACACACACACACACACACCGGCACGATTGGTGCGAGTTTTTGTCAGTTTACTTTCTAAAATTCCCTCCTAGAGGTGAAGCATGAGAGAGCGGAAACACACACACACACACACACACACACACTTTAGGGTTTTTAGCAGAAGAGCCTCGCTGCCAGAAATGCAACATAAATAAACCGATGCAAACCAAACAAACGAGGCGACCGCTGCAAAGGAACAAACAAATAAAAGCTGAAATTGAACTGCAGTCTCCTACGGTGGCTCTGGGCTGCACATGGGGATGCAGGTTGGTAGAACAATTTCTATTTTTTGTTCTGTCTTTTTTTGCTGGAATGCTATTGGATGCGATGGGAAAGCAGAAGGTCGGCTGGTGATGGGGTGAGATTACATGACATCATACTGTGAAAGATGTGACGAAATTAACCAAAATTAAAGCAGAGAAAGAAGTCAGGGTATATATATATATATATATAATCTGTCCCCAAACCTTCCTCTGTTCTCAACATTTGGATTTAGACCAACTGAGCACATTCAGGCCGTATGTCTGACACAGATCACACACACGCTCTTCTTTGGCATTTCACCGAACCCAAGATAGCACTCGTGAAGTGGCGCACTTGAACGCTCACATCTGGCCAATCGCTGAGCGCGAATAGCACAGGAATGCTGCGTACTAACATGCGGTACACCTCCGAGAAAGAGGGAGGGAGATGATATTCACGCCAGCAGATTCTTCAACCAGTATGGCGTGATGCAATCGAGTGAAAGAATGGAGGCACGGAGAAAGAGAGGCCTCTCTTTGCCTTTCCCTGCCACTCTGATGTATAATATACGACCAATTTAAAAGAATATCGGGATCACAGATAAAGGTTAAAGATCATCACTGTTTGATCTGAAGTCTGGTGAAATGCCAAAGAAGAGAGTTATGCAAATAGTATTATTAATATAAGTACTGGGTCAATTGAATGAATAAGAAAAAAAAAATGAATAAAAAAATTAACAAATAAAATCGTCTGTTTACTAATCTTTTATCCTCACATTTATCTCTCGCCCTGTCAGTAGGAAAGAAATACGTTAGTTTTCCATTCACATCCAATTTAAAAAAAATAAATAAATAAGTGGGAAAAAAAACGAAACCGAACTCGGGGGGGAAATAAGCAGGGGGGGAAAAAGACTACTCAGAGATAAAAACAGGGGGGGTGTTTAATTAGACAAACAGGAAGTAAAATAAATAAGCATGGGGTAAAATAAGTGTCTGGAACAGTATGTACCTGTGTGCTCATATTTGTGTCTTAGGAGGGAACTGCTCTTCTGGAATGTTTTGTCGCAAAGGTCACACGCGTACATACCACTTTCTGTTTTCTTAATCTTCTTCCGGGACAGACAGGCGTCTGAGTCTGTCATGTCATCCAGGCTGGAGAGATAGTCTGGCGTGGCGTCTAGCAACTCCCCCTGAAAAACAGAAAAGAACTACGATTTAGAATCCCGTATCCCGTAGCGATGGTGAATACGTCTTTTCCGAGGGTCTATTTAAATATCAAACAACCTAAAAAATCATCCAGACCACTTTTTTTTTATTTCCTTGCATGTTTTTTTTAATGAATCTTAAAAAAAAAAAATCTCAGTCCCGTGGATTCATTATGCAGCCTACGTTTGCACTAGAGCCCATCTTCTAAATTAAACATTAAAATGTTTGTGAGTGGAAAATGCATAAAAAGGCCGGATATTACAAATGAGCTCTCTCTCTTTCTCCGCATACGCTTAATATCACCTTTCTCCATGTATTTGCATTCAAATTTGGTTTAATTTTATACATGAAAGAGTGTTAATGCTATATTTATCTGCTCTTTCTTTCTTTACAGAGAAGATTACCCCGATAGGCTAAAACTTCAATTAATGAGGGGAAAAAAAGTATTATTGCATTAGAGGGTCATAATAATAAGAGAAAGCCTTGGCAGGGCATATTGCCACAGTCTTCTAATTTCCAAGCGGTAATGATTAAATCAAGAGGTGCACTAAAGAACCAAAATTGTGTAGCGCCGTTGCCCTCATTAAGAGTACTTGCTCTGGTCTGACAATGATTCTCAGACATGGCTACGCCGGGCTTTTTAAGAGAGCCATGCTATCATTCCGCAATCAACTTGAGCTAAATGCCCGTAGCTGTATTTTTAAAATCTAATTTAATAACTTAGAATAGGAAACATTATTAATACTTTTTTATCAGAACGGTTCCCTCTATGTTAAACAGCCTTCAGCGCTGCGCTGTAATGAACACGGCGAGCGTGCATTATTAATCCGCATGTTCAAACTCATTTTGGCTTTTCTCTCTTTAGAGATACAAAAGAAAAGAGAGAATGAGGGGGTTGAAACAGAGATACAGAAAATGGGAGAAGTGGAAAAGAGGACGAGTGGAAAGAGGACTGCTTGCGGAGCGAATGCTGAGCCGGGGTCTTTGAGAGCCTTAAGGATTCATTGGGAGTCATTAACTCTCACTTCTGTGCCTGTGACTTGAGTATACCTGAGAGAAGAAGTTTGGGGGTGGGTGACTAGAAGAGGTATACACACAACATATACACACACACACACACACACACACACACACACACATATCACATGACAAACACAACAGGCACAGATGCAGTTTGACACAGTGAGGAGTGCTCGAAGCATCTGGCAAGGCAACGCTTCCTGCCCTTATCCACTCAGGCGCCAGACATGGTAACATAAGCCCTCCCTAGTCATGAACGTTAAAACTACATTTTCAGTGCTAATGCTAATGACTCATGCTACAGAAGCTAGCAGTGCTACAGGCCACTGCACAGCTGTTTGTCTATTCTATCTCACGCTCTTGCCTCTCTAACATTTATCCCTCACTGTGATCTTCCACGGCTGAAGGCGGTGGCAGGTGAGCTCTTCTCTCGCTCACTAAGTACCATTTAATTAGCAACAGAAAGATTCAGTGTGCACTACAGGCATGCAGGCATTGACAAAATGAGATACGGGAACTCAAGGATTGTTTACCTGGAACCCTGGCTTCCGCTGGTACTTTCTCCGATGCTGCATCTCAGCAAAGCTGGCAGCTCCTGCAGCATAGGTGTAGGCCATGTGTGGCAGGAAGCCCATCTGGTCAAGTGTGGGGTATGGCCGGAGACCCGGGAGACTGGCCTGAACTGGGGGCATGAATGTGGCTGGAGGGAACGCACTTTGAGGTGGTAAGGAAGTGTACAGAGGCTTGGCAGAGAAAGGGTTAATGCCAAACATGGGGCTAGTGCTTTTCTCCAGGTTACCATTGGGGCTCCCAAACTCTTTCTTGGATAGGTATGCAAGATTGAGAGGCTCTTCCAGGTGTTCCCGGGGGGATGTGATGGGGTTGTGGTCTAAGGGGACACTGCTGGGCTTGGGCCGGCTCTTGACAGAAAGCACGTGTTTGGATTCTCTCATGAGCTTTGGTAACGAGAGGTCCAGTGGCTCTGCCTGCAGGTCCTCGGACGTGAAGCTGTTGGGGGTGTAAGAGCTGCTGTGGGAGTTCTTGGAGGAGGCTGAGGACAGGTTCAGTGGAGATGGTGTGTTGCTCCTGGAGTGGTCCAACTTCTCACCAAGTTGCCTGGAGCCAGGGAAATGGGGTGTTTTAGAAAGCCTGAGGGGAGCGTCACAGTTGTTCATGTTATGTAGCTCGGGGGTGGCAGGTGATGTCATTCTGTCCATAGGTTTGGCCAAAGATAGAGGGGAACGAGCGTTTAAGGAATCTTTATTGGGCATGTGGTTAGTGGCAGGCAAACCAATCTCCATATGGTTCCTATCTAAAGGGGGTGTTCCCGTATTGGCATACTGGTATACTTTTCTCTGCTCAAACCACTCTTTCACAAATTCCTGAGGAAGGCCAACTGCTATAGAGATCTTCAGTAGTTCATCTGAGTTGGGCTCCATGTTCATGGCAAAGTATGCTTTGAGCACTGACATGTGGTCCTTGTAAGGGTTGATAGGGCTCGTAATTCCCTTCTCAGTGATGATTGGGGAAAACAAATGAGCATGCTTCTCTGAAAACATGCCCTGCTTGTTAGGTGTGATGTTTTCACTGGGCTGCAGTACGGCTTTTATTTCTTCATTCATTTTACACAGGTACCTCTCATGCTGATGCAGTGGAATGGGACCTGGGAAAGTTTCTTTGCAATACTGGCAAGAAAAGGATGTAAACATTAAGTTGTTCTCGTGCATCTTCTCCTCTGTACCTAAATCTATCGTATGATTCAACTTCTCCTTCTTGATATTGCTAATTTGTCTCTTAGAGTCTGTGGTCAAGCTCTGGAGGCATGCTTTAGCTTCGTTGACTTTCTCGAGTGTGTAGTCAATGATGCTCTTGGTTGCACCATTGTGACTGATGACTGGAAGACCTGTCTGGGGGCCACCGGGTGATCCCAGCCCTGTTTTCTTCTCCTCAATTTGGGAGCCCAGCTCCTTCATGTAGGCCTTCAGTTTGGAAAGTTCCTCTGGCTTGCAGTCCATCTTCTGTCGGCATACCGTGTTGTCTACAATCTGAAGCACTTTCTGCACTTCGCTCAGGTTGTTCCCTAAAGAAGGGTACCCCAGCAATTGTCCTTCCATGCTCATCCCTAAGTGCTGGAGGGGACTCTGGGAGTTAGGGGCACTTAGTGGGCTCCCTCCACTCAGCCCACCATTCAGGAAGGGGCCTGGTGTACCATAGCCATGTGAGGCCATTATCAGCTTATAGTCGTTGATGTCCAGTGGTTCCGATTTAATGTTGAGGTGATTGGACTGCTCGTGGAGGCCAAGGGGCTTACCATTTTCCAGCTTGTGCCTTAGCTGGCTGATGGCAGTGTTGGTTGGAGAGGAAGAGGCGGAGGTTGGAGAGGAGCCAGGCTTCATGTTGTTCCTCATCCTGCCATTAACTGTGATCAGGCCAATGCACTTCTTGCTACTGATATGAGAACTGTAGGATCCAGAGTGAGAGAAGCGCTTCTTACAGTTTGGGCATTCATACGGTTTTTCCCCTAAAAGCCAAAGACAAAACGCATTAGAATCCTGTCTCTATATACTGTGTCTTAAATTTCAGCAGTGCCTCACTGAATGTGGATAATGCATTCTTCCTAGAACAAAATCTAATAACAATCAATACTGGGCTAAAAGAAAAATCAAATATCACTGCTTTATGTAATGATTAACAAAGTAAAGCATCTGGCATTTTGATTAAACTGTTCCCTTTTGAGTGAGATGGGCAAAAGCCAACAAAACAACACTATTCATCCTTTGTTGTTGTTTTTTTATCTCTGCCCATTTACAAAGATTGATTTTTGTACATCTTCTGAAGTACAGAACAATCTTAACTGGAGGTAATGAATATTCAAAGCGAGCGCATGGGCCCATTGCTACCCACCACTGTGGATCCGCAGGTGCTCCTTCAGATGGTGCTTGTATTTGAAGGCCTTGCCACATTCTGTGCATTTGAACTTGCGGTTGCCAGCTCCCTGGTTCAGCAGTTGGTGCTGGGGAAGAGAGGGTATTTACATGAGCTCCTCACAAACAGAACAGAGGAAGAGTTTGGTACGTAACCACAATCAGCGCACGGCACAACATGCCAAATGGCTCACGTTGTAATGCAGCATCTTGCTTTTCTTGCAGCTTCACTGAGCCAGCACGAGTGTGGCCATGATAATGGAGAACTACATACCTTTTAATTTCCTGACTTGTGTGCCAGCGAAGCATGGCTTTAGAATCTGGCAGCGCCGGGAAATAAATAAAAGGCTCGTTTTTTTAAAAAAGAATTTTTCCCTCATTAGAGAAGGCAATCTATTCCACTTTAATTAATTTGGGATAATCACTCGGACGAGATCCTGCATATTTAACAAAGCCTTCCCTCAATGTACCTGAAAATAAAGTTAATTATTCAAAAAAGGTGGGCTTGGGTAAATGTTACAGTTTGATAATTGGAAGCGAATTTCCAGGACGTTTAATAACATGTGAGTACGGCACGTAGGTCGTTCCGTTCAAAAGATAAAACATCGGAACTCCACCAATTTGCAATTCAAAGCAGGGCCTCGTGTAAGAAAAAAAAAAGCTAAATATAATCGTGATAACAACAACAACAATACGGCGCGTAAGTGTGGGGAAGCAGTGGCGCACCAGGCGTGCACAATTAATTCTGAGTGGGAGGTGAATATGTTAAATGGCTGGGAGAACACAAAGGGTATGCAAGCGGTGGCGAGAGGAGCCGCCCATGATCTGCTCTGACAACTGGGCTCGCATTCCGGCAGGAGACAGATGGCGTAAAGGCAGGACACAGGGAGGATTGTTCAAACAGCAGCAACCTTCCGAGATCAAGCGGGGAGCCAAGCGGCTCTGCGCCAGGGAGGTACCCCACTACTCACTCGTATGTTGCTGAGTTGCATAAACAAACAGCAACAGCTGCTTTACCACCACTACTAACCACCACCAC
The DNA here is from genome assembly GCF_022655615.1 of Tachysurus fulvidraco. Classification (NCBI taxonomy): domain Eukaryota; kingdom Metazoa; phylum Chordata; class Actinopteri; order Siluriformes; family Bagridae; genus Tachysurus; species Tachysurus fulvidraco. The sequence goes on from NC_062522.1 coordinate 30,356,052, forward strand.
TTCCCCCAATGCTTTTTCTTCTTATAAACACCCCAGGAGGATGGAGGTAGGGTTTATCCGTGCCACTATTAACATGATCCTTTTGCTTTAATTGTGAATGGCAGAGCAGAATGAGGGGGCTTTTTCAGCCCCATGTGACGTGTTAGCCATGTTGTGGGCGGAGAACTTGATCTTTTGCATAGGATTGGCTGACACAGAGTAACTCCCCATGCTGTACAATTTGGCAAGACTGCTTACAGTCCTTACAGTAATTTCGTACAGAATATCGGGAAACACCCTCGTAATGCTCGAACACAGCGTGACTCATGTGACTCGCGTTGTTCTCGAGTTAGTCATGTAGTGTATGTTTGTTTGTGATTAATATAGAAAATGTGAGATGGTGGGTGGGCGTACAGGCAGGCGGGGAGAGGGGGAGGAGTGGCCATAAAATGACTAAACAGGAAATCAGAGGGTGTAGAATCCCTCAAAAGAAGCCGCCAATCGAGCTGCTGCATTTGGACGTCGCTGATTTCTACTAACACTATCCGATATTAGCATCGTGACAAAAACTGAAGTGGGACCAGGGGGACCGTTTAACAGGAAAGTCTTTCTATGTGAAGGAAGTACGCAAACAAAAAACAATAAATAGGAAGTAATTTGTGGATTAGCAGGGTACACAAGGAGAATGGGCCATCTGCTCGTGTTTTGAGCAGACTGGGGAAGGCAGGTGAGCAGGCTGCCAGTCCACATTGTATTAAATCACTCCGTTAGAGCTGGAACATTATCTCACGCAGATGAAAGACAACTGCAACGTGCCGCATGAGCCGAATAGCAAACAATTAAATAGAGGGGGGTTCGGGGTTTTGATGCGTCGCTTCGTCTGGGGATCGTTTGCTGCGGTTCTGCAACTGAAGATTGAACCCAAAGAACAACTCTTATACTTGTACACTGAATAACCGCACAACCTACCATTAAAGCGGATGTTTGTTGTTTTCCAGAAAAAAAAACAAAAAACCCTGTGACTACGCTATCTAATTGGGCGGCGCACTGATTTTTAAAGAACATTAACAAAAAAATGAGAGTAAATTTAAAGCGCAGATGAAATTTCTAAATTGGAAATTAAAACAATCATTCGATCGTGAACATAAGACTGCAGAATCGTATGAGCAGGTCATCAAAAAGCCATTTAGGCCTCTATTAAGGCTATTACCAGTAAAAGATCTGCATCTTCAAAATGCCATGAAAAATTAATAACGATCGCCAATCAAAATGATCTCTTTTCTTCATGGGAATACAGCACATTAGAAATAATGTATAAAGTAACAGACCATATATATGTATGGCAGAGAGAGAGAGAGAGAGAGAGAGAGAGAGAGTGTTAATGAAAGGCTGGCAAATTGAGAGGGTGCAAGATTGAATAGTGGTGCAAGAGAGAGCCAGAGAGATGGAAAGAGAGAGAGAGAGTGCGGATGAGAGCATGAGTACATGAGCAAAATACTGTAAGGGAGGGAGGGGAGGGGAGGGCAGGGCAGGGCATGTGACGCTCACCTGATCTCGTCCGGGCTTGTGCGTGGCCATATGTCTCTCCAGCTGAGTGCGGTAAGCAAAAGAGTAGTTGCACAGAGGGCAGGCAAAGTTCTCCTCGTTCTTCTCGTGCCGGTACTTGATGTGTTCCTTCAGGGAAGTCAAGCGCTTGTAACCCCGGTCGCAGTAGGGGCAGGTCAACAGTTGGGCGAAAGCATCTGGAGTTCCAGGTGGCAGGTCTGTTGGTAGAGAGAGAGTGAGTGAGTGAGTGAAGGAGGGAGGAAGCATGGGAAGGGGCAGTGGGCCAAAAGGTCAGCAAATCAATGGCAGCTAATTGGCGCTATGCCCAGACTGGTATGGGAGGTATCTCTACAATCTGCTGTAGTAAGTGCCATCGTCAGGCCTGGCACTGGTAACCCTAAACACACACACACACACACACACACACACACACACACACACACCTATATGTACACACAGTAATGCATGAGCAGATATGCACATAGAGCATTGTGTATAGATTTAAGGAAAGATTGAAAAATACCGAAATGAAATATGTCGAAAATACAAATGAGTATTTTCTTAAATTAAAAGTCAATAATAATAAAAAAAAAATAATGATATTTCTAATATTCTAATAATATCAAGAAGATTTGTTTATTATTTTGTTATTTATCTTGTACTAAATAAATAAGCAATCCATTAAAATAATCCTTTAAATAAAAACTATTTTTCCAAAAGTAAAAATCATGGACGATGTGGAAATAAATCGAACGTTGTGATACCTGAAGACGTTTAACGTTCCGCAGATGCAAGTTAACTAACTGATATTGGATATTAATTACGTCAGTGTGAGGGAAGAAGGATGACATCATGCTTAAAGACTCGAGTCATGTGTCAGTATCTCTAAAGCCTGTTATATGTATTATTTAAAGTAAATTGTAATGCTGCAGTATATATACTCTGATTTTTGACCCCATGAAAGACTCCTGGGAACGAGTCTTGAGTATCACCCCATTTTGGCTCTGTCCAACTGGTGGTCTTTTCCATGTCTAATTTTTCCTCTTTCCTCATGAGTGAGGTATGTGTGTGCAATTGGCTTGAATCTCTCTGAGGATAGAGATCTGATTTCAGCGCCCCAACAGCTGCACCTCTCTCAGAAGGTAAACACTCGGGTATGCAGGGTGGCGCGTCCTTACCATTCTCCTCATGCCCGGGGCCCTCGGGTGTACCCAGGCGAGCGATCTCCTCTGGAGCCTCGGGGTAGATGATGGCCGTGTCGGCGCGCTGCAGATATTCAGCGATGCTAACCACATGGCTCTCGCTATCGGCCATCTTCCTTTTAGCGAAGAACTCCTCGAACTCAGCTGTGCAGTCCATTCTCTTCGCTTTATAAAGAAAAAGACAGAGGAAAGGGCAGTTAGAATGAGCACAACAGAAAAAATAGCTTTCTTTAGGTAGGTGTGAAAAATGCAGGGCACAAGTAACATGTCCTAGATGTAATAAAACAGCTGAAGGAAGAAAAAAAAAACAAACAAACATTAAAGTACTAGTTGCGAGAGATACGTCTAAATTACGACCTTATCTTGTCAACTAATGGCCACTAAAATAAGAAATACGGCTTAATCTAGCAGGAATGCCATGCGACTTGTGGAAGAAAGGCTTTTAACGATAAACCCGTTTTTTCCCCGCGCTTTAAATGTATTAGGTGCCGTGCGATGAGGGAAACTCGGGGAGGAAATGATGTTTGCTACAAGCCGTGCATTACTTCTGATTTCTCTAATCAAACTCCTAACAAGACAGCTTCTGAAAGGGAAAAAAAAAAGGCGCCTTAAATTACAGGAAGTTACGATTTCGAGATACGGAGGGGATGTTTCATCAGGGTGTACTTTTTCCAGGCATCCTAAATTCTGCGATGTGATTAAACGGATTGTTAAATAAAACGCCATAGATATATATAAATATATATATATATATATATATCCAGACACATCTCTGTTGGCACATAAATACTGCAGCCGAAAACTGCCAAGTTTCCTTCAGCTCACTCCATTATTCATTATATTTGTATAGAGATTAGCGTCCGTGTCTCCTCGAGCCGTCTCATCTGTCAATTAGGCGGGAATTCTACGAAGAAGGTGACAGAGCGCTGGGAGATTTTATTAGCCACCTTTTTAATTAGGCCATGCCGAAGTGAAAGGTAAACTGTGTACAGAGATTTGTCAGACAGTAAACATTTTATGGTCTAATTTGCTGAAAGGTCAAGGTAGTGGACTGTGTCGATGTCAAAAATGTCTCGAAAATGTCAAAGTGCCAATGGACCTTTTGCGTTCCCTCTTCAGATCCGAGGAACTGGAGTGTATAAAACGACGCCTTCGTTATCGGGAAGGAACCTACACAGTGGCGTGTGCGGCGTAATTAAAATAAACACACGCGCACACGCACCTTAAGCCTAATGTGATTCACCGACGAAGAGCTAAACACGCATGACTCCTTTTTGAAGCCAGCTAGGAAGAGGACATAATCTGAACAAATTAGGTTTGCACCTAAATTCAATTTCTGGACTGGAATAAGATTTTTGGAATAAGGGAAAGTTGCTGCGCTAGTTTTGTGCACTAACTAACACTTCTCTGTTTTGTTTCATTTTTTTTTTTTTTCCCTTCTTCACTGTAACGTTCACTGTAAAACTATTCGGAAAGCAAAATTGCTTGTAATCCACGAGCGGATTTCCAAAACAGCCCAGCACTTTCGCTCTGCTTTCCACAAGGCTAACATCATAAATGGAAACCTTTATTAAAATTCCATTTCCACACTGAAGAGTTTCCCGGTTCTGTTCAGAGCCAGAGCTGTGGTTAAGCGCTGGCAGATTTCGAGACATGAGGAAGAATTCACATTTTTTTTAAATAGTGTTCAATCACCCGGTCGGCGCCACGGCCAATCAGAGCGCTTCGCTGATGTGATGGAGGCGAGAGATTATAGTGTTCATGGAGGACCGTTGGTGTCGGGTTCGATTGGAAGTAGAAGGCGGGCCGGAACAGTAATATAACATTCGGGTCACTCGTAATCAGATATTTAACATGTGATTTGTGAAGAATAATTATTTATGTGAGAATAATCACACCAGGAAAATGTGAAAAACGAACACAAACGTTGAAGGTGAACATAAACGAATGATTTTAATAATAAAAAAAAGCACAAATTAATTATTTGGGGTGATCAGAAGTGACAATAAATTAATTATATAAAAACAATACTTGGCAAATGAAAGAATCATAACAAAATCAATTGGGATTCAATTGAAAGCAGTTAATGAATCATTTGGGGAAAATCATATGAAAAATGACTCAGGAAAAAAAAATCCTGTGAAAATATTTGGATCGTTGCAAATAAGCGAGTCGTGTAAAAAAAAAATCCTTCGAAAGTAAACGAAAAAATGAATGAACGTTTGGAGAAAAAAATTCAGATGGAAACAAATGACTCACGGGAAGAAGAAAAAAAAATCACGTGAAAAAATTTGAATTACTTCATGGAATCATGAATCACTTAATGAATCATGTGAAAATGAATCATCTGGGTTGGGGAAAAAAAATACTTCAATTTTTTTTTTTTTTTTACATTCCTGAAACCTGAGATTCTTCTATAAGACGGTGGGGTTGGAAAAGGGGTGTGTGTGATTACAGCGTCATTAGAAATATAGGAAGGAAACTCACCTGTACCGTTTCCAATTGGCTGTAAAGCGGCGTCATGGACCATGCTGTCAAAATCGTCCTTCAGTTCATCTGCGGAGAGAAGAAGAAGACTGAGTTAAAGATGTGAAGCAAATGAAAAAGTATGTTTTGGAAAAAAAAACAGTGAAAGAGACAGAGACTTATTTACCGTATGTAATACAACTAGGACAGAAAGTCGACGTCATCACACGCTACAGAATGAATTTAACTCGTTATACGACACCTCTGCAATCTGTTTAATGCATGCCATGTTGGATGCAGGGGCAGAAGCTCAGGTAGGACGGACATAAATAAAACAGCCACATGAATAAAGCGGCCCATAAACCCAGCTCGGGGGATTTTTCCTGGCTGGGGTGAGGACAAGCGCACATTGTCAGAGTCCCGGAGACAATTAACTTAGGGAGTCCTTCTTAGGTCCTTCCGGTCTGGCTTTAGAAATTAAATCAAGGTATTTCCGAGAAGACGGAGGCTGTAATAAATTTTGCCATGCCTCCCTCGGCCACGTGTGACCGTTACACGTATAGCCGGGCGGAATAATACAGCTTGTGATATAGATTACTGTCTTTTGTTGTTGTTTTTTTAATCCTAACGTGATACATGGAC
>NC_062522.1:30364385-30394385 GCF_022655615.1 Tachysurus fulvidraco
ACGGATGCACCGAGAGAGACACAGATGGATAGATTGAGAACGAAGGAGGGAGACTAAGAGATGAGCGCGAGAGGGACGGATGCAGGGGATGCACTACCTGATAGACAGACTGAGAATAAAGGAGGGAGAGAAAGAAGAATAGAAAGAGAGAGAGAGAGACAGACAAAGAAAGAAGGAGAGAGACAGAGGAAAAGAAAGTGAGAGAGAGACAGATAGAACGTGTGTGTGTGAAGAGAGAGAGAGAGAGAGAGAGAGGAGACAAGTCTTATCTCAAACTCTAGCTATGTGCTGAGGTTCCACTGCAGACACAGAGGCACCGAAAGAGTGAAAAAAAGACTGAGAGAGAGAAAGTGGCGGCGAATTTAAGCAAGAGGGAGGGATTGCTTCCTTCACCCAAAGCTAATGAACTTCTCCCCTGCCTTTCAGATATGTCGCTCAGGTTTTATCACACACACACACACACACACACACACACACACACACACACACACACACACACACACACACTATCTCCGAGTTGCAACACAGCTGAATCTCAGACACTACGGCTCCGAGAGCTTTTATCAAATTAACCAATACTCTCTGAAACAGGCACTTGTTTATCTTTCATGATTTACAACCATCGGAAGAAAGGGAAAAAAAAATGAAATCATAGTCGCAAAGCGGAACCCTTTCCCCAAACTCCTCCCCGAAAAGGGGGTGGTCGTGGGGGGGTCGGATCAGGCAGGAATAATGCAAATAATGATCACAGATCGTCTCCTGAAGGGAGTTTGGAGTTAATAACGTTAATAACGCCAGTATGCCCAACTCCTCCTCTGTAAATGACCGTATTATTTGGAGCGTATTAAATTTTTAGGCTCCTGAACGCTCCCTCTCTGCCTGGCCCGAGCACAGCTAGTTCATTAGAAGAAATGAATAGCTCAGCCCGGCTCATTTAAATGGGGCTGTCTTCCACCGGCTCTCGCTACACTCCGTTTCTGTCACATGCTTCCAAGAATCATTGACTCTTATTATACATGTAAATGGCTATCATAAAAATAAAAATTTCATTTAAGATTGTTAACGACTTTTTTCTTTTCTTTTTTTTTTCTTCTTTTTTTTTCCTTCTGCACAGCAGCAGCAGCAGCAGCCTGGCTTCCTTTAATGATTACCCTCTCCCCCTAATTAAAAGTATTTATCTCTCAAGCATCCGTGACTGCCGCTCGCTCGCCAATGACGCTTGCAGAAGAAAATGTACAAAGTTTGCCGGGTCTCCCTCGTCCTAATGTGGCGCTAATTACAAATGAGGGTGTCAGGGAACTCCAAATATCTCATACTCGCTGAATCTGATGGTACGTTTAAAGAGAAATGGTTAGCTCTGGTGCTAATTAGGAAGATCGAATTTACAAAATTTATTTTGTTTTTGGTTTGGTTTGTTTTTTTCGTTCTAGGCATCGCTCCCAGTCGGAAATGTCATTCGATTCTTTAAAAAAAAAAAAAAAAAAAAAAAACGTGAAATTGCTGTCAGAATTACTTCTTGGTGATTGAAGATGGAATAAATCCAACAAAGTGCACACAGATGGAACAGAAGTTGAAGAAACTACGCTTAACTTCTTAAGATTTTTATTTATTTATTTATTTATTTATTTATTCATTTATTTATTTAGACCCTAATAAAATGTTTGACAAATTCTGTAACTAACTCTTTTACAGTGAGAGACGTTTTTTTTTTTTAAATTATTTATTTATTTAGTTTATTTATTTATTTATTTATTTACTTACTTACTTACTTACTTACTTACTTACTTATTTTAGACCCCAATAAAATGTTGGACAAATTCTGTAACTAACTCTTTTACAGTGAGAGACTTTATTTATTTAGGTTTTTTTTTTTTTAATTTATTTATTTACTTATTTTAGACCCTAATAAAATGTTCGACAAATTCTGTAACTAACTCTTTTACAGTGAGAGACTTTATTTATTTATTTATTTATTTGTTTGTTTGTTTGTTTGTATAATATATGCATTATTTACAATATTAGCAATGATGTTTACGTAAATGCACCAATACGTTAACATTTTTTCTTCATACAAAGTGAGTCTTGTGATTCCCGTAAAATTTCACCGATTCCGATAAATTCGAATCTCTGTGCTGTGCTCTGACTATGTAAATGAAAGGGGCGTGTTCAAAGAAATGGGCGTGGCTTGAGATGCTAAGTAACAAAAGTGTACTGTACCATCTACAGAGCTTCTCAGAATGTCGGTCTCGTTCCACACGTGCTCCACACCGCTGTCCCGCATCTCGTCCTCCTCGTCGTCGACTTTCGTCATAAGGGCGTGGCCAAGTCTCGGGGATAGTGGAGCTGCCGGCTCGTGATTGGCCAGGCTGGCTGGACTGGCAACGCCATTCAGTAAGCCGTCCTCTTCGGAAACCAACAGCTTGTCTTCTTCGTCCGTCTCTGATCCAGTCTCCACTACGTTCTCGTAGTTTAGCACTGAAACAACATGGATGGGTTTTTAATCGATTGTGTGTTTGTGTGTGAGTGTGTGAGTGTGTGTGTGTGTGTGTGTGTGTGTGTGTGTGTGTGTGTGTGTGTGTGTGTGACCAGCTGCTACTCTGAGGTGCCAAAATAGCCTGAGATTCCAGGGAGCTGCACCTTTCACACATGCTTCACATTCCCATTCCATCAGACGTAGCAGATGTAAACACATCACTAATATCCCTTCGTTTCATCACTAATTCATTGGGCTGATTGATCGGTCTAATTTCCAAGCGCGTTTAACGGAATATATTTTCCCCTTCAGGTGTGTGAAGGTGTTTTTCTCCCGCTTTATCGCTTTCCTCCATGCCTTTCCTTACAATGACAAATCTTTGGAAATATCTCAAAAAAATATACGATATGTCAGTGGTGTCAGTGACAAGTGAGTGACGAACGCATGCCCTAAGGGCTTTCCTCTCTTCAGGAGAAAAAAATAATATATATATATATATAGACATATCCAAATGTCTGAATCTTAAAAGCTCTAGGAAAGAAAAAAGAAAAAAAAGAAATCGGATAAACTTCTCATTCATCCGCTGACCTGCATTTAAAATACAAATGCATCAACAACAACAACAACAAAAATAAACAATGTAGATATTTACTAAACATTCCAGAGAGAACGCGAGGCTCGTCTTTGGAATACTATCAAGTGTGAAAGCATGACATCATGGGAACCAACAAAAGAGAAAAACAATAAAAGAGTTTTTCGGAGCTGGTCCTGCGCGCTGCAGCCGCTCGATAACGCGAATCGGTTTGTATAAAAAAAAAGCACAAGGCTCGATGCCAACCAGAGGGGGAAAAAAAAACAGAGGGAAAATAATTATGTCGCTAACTTTTTTTCCTGAGACTTGACTTTTCGTCACATATCATCCAGCCCTGTGAATAAAAAAAAAGACTCTCACGGATGTGAATAACCTAAAAAATAAAAAAAAGGAGGTGGTGGGCGGGTGGGGTGGGGGTGGAGGGGTTATATTGTGAAAAGCACAGGCTTTCTTACCGTTCCCCTGTGGACAGAAAAGATTACACCGCGCATATCTGTTCATAACATGATCTTTGGCTAATCCGCCGGCCCGCACTTGCCTTCCGAACAACTGCACAACAGGTGCAAATTAAAATGAAAACGGCGACGGAGCCGAGGCCAGAGGCATCCGCTGACCTGGGCTGAATACCAATTGACGGAGGAAACAAAACCTTTTCAAGAGGTGTGACCACAAGGGTTTAGGCAAGTTCAGACTGGGTAATGCCCTTACTGATAGAGAGGGGGTAGTAGAAGGAAGAAAGCAAAAAAAAAGAAAGAAGACAAAAGAAGAGGGGGAGTTGAAGGAAGAATAGATGAGGAGAAAGGAAAGTGAGACATTCAAAACTTGATGTGTGGTCCAGATATACCTTAGGTGCAATTGATAATGTGCTCCTTTTACCCACCCACTCACCCCCTTTATTTTGCCCCGTGCCCACCCCTCCACCTACTCCGACAAGGGTTTTAACTCTTTCCCCGCTCGGTGTCATACAGGCAGCGTGTGTTTTGGTTTTTTTTCCTTTTTTTTTTCTCATGGGGTTTGTGTGAGGTGAGGGTGTAACACAAAGAAACCCGAAGGCCTGGGAAGCCTTGGACGTAGACCCCCTCTTCCTCTTCTCCACCAAACTCCCCCACCACCCCTTATCCATCCATCCTTCTCAAATACTGATCTACAGGCTGAAGTGAAAGAGCTGCGTGGCAGAAGATGGCTGAATGAAATTATCTAAGGCTGGACAGGTTTAAAAAGCTCTTTCTTATACTTTTCCACACAACACACAGGGCAGGATGCAGTGGGCGTGACCGATTCCAAATGGCTCATCGATGAAGGGCAACGAGGAAATAAATAAGGGAAGAATTTAAACGATCCTTTCCGAAGAGAAGTCTTTACACGAGGTCAAAGGAAAACTCCACCCTGAAATCCATCATATATGTTTTTCTTCTTTCGAACGTTTTGCTTTTGTTTCGTTAACGTCTCGGTTGCTGCTGCATTTTTCGCTTTTTATTATGAAATATGCTAATGCTAATGCTAATTCTAGTTTTAACAAACTTACAGTTTTGGCTTTTAGTTCCTGCTTCTTTTTTGTACCGAATCGAATACGGTTACTAAAATGAGAAGAAATATAGTTTGATGGTACGACAAAAAGAGTAAAGTGCTGCTGCATCGCTGTCCTTCAACAGAGACGGATGACGAGGTGAGCGAAAGGCATCGTAGGTAACGTAGGACACTGTACACCAGTGAACAACCAATCAACTGCACAATTAAAGTCTCTTGATATACAAGGCATTTAGAATCACTTTTAAATTCTTGGGAATAACATGAAAATAAACTCTTGATGTGTTTCCGTCTAGCGCGCATCATTATTGAGATCTTAAAGGCCAAAGGTTTCGGGTTGAGTATTAGCGTAGCGGTGTGCATGTTAGCCTGAGCGGCACAGCATGTTAGCAGATGAGTCATAAAACAGAGACAGACAGACAGACAGACAGACAGACAGACAGAAAGAGAGAGAGAGGGTGGAAATAAAAGAGAACGCGAATATAAGGAGCGTAATAATGAGTAGAAGTTAAAATCTGCCAGCAACTTAGTACTTACTGTTGGACGTTTTTGAAAAGAATGAACAATAATGGCGGGGGAGGGCAGAACTTTGCTAATTCAGACAAGGAGCGAGGGAAAAATTTTTTACTCAAGTGTGTGTATTGTTTAAATGGCATCTCTGACAGACAGCCATTCCTCGGCTGGCATTGTGCACTTCAACGCAATAATTCCAACCTGCTAATGTCACCATGGCCATTATTTCTGTTCCTCACCTCTCTGCTAATCAATCTTTTGTGTTGCGAGCAGCGAGAGACAAAGAAATGATAATGTTTACTTCTCGGCTAAGTTCTCCTCAGATGACAAGCTCTATTTGGTTCTGCCTCATCCAAGTGTCAGCCGCAACAAAGGCAATTACGCCTGCCATTCTCCGTCTGATGCTACCTGTTACGTCTGGCGGCTTTTCTCTCCTGCTTTTGATCTCGAGTAAATAAAAGGAACATCTCTCACTCGAATGCTACAGATAATTAAAATGACACCCTTAATTGCCCCAGTCTCAGTTAATGCTAGGCTTAGCGCTCCCCATCGTAACCTATTCATGGCGCTCATATTGGCCTGTCAGTTAGACGGTACACAGGGCAGACGCTAATGACATGTATTGTGCATTTGGTATTGATTATGATGACTAGTGCCTCCGCCAGCGGCTAGCGACGCTCTGAGGTAAAGGGACGCTAAAAATGAAAATAGTTTTTTTTTTCCTTCTTCTTCTTCTTCTTCAAATAAATAAATAAATAAATAAACAACGTTGTTTAGTCTGTTTAGAACAGACGTGCGAGGGGGTTTGTGGCAATTCGGCGCCATTAGCAGGGAGCACAAACGGTCATAAAATCATTTAAAGGCTGAAAGTGGAGGGAATCGTGTCCTTTTGTCAGAGTTTTTCGACTCAAAAGAACGCCATTGCAGCTCTCTTAAACTCAAGGCACGTTTAATCGCTTGTGTATATCAAGTCACAAAACGGCTACAAATACAATCCGTAAACGCGTAAATTTAAAACTGAGGAAACGACACATTATTAAGCCAAATAAAGCAATTCAGAGCACTAACAGGAAACGGATAATAAAAAGCCTAGTCCGCTGATCCATTTCTTACCTGTTAACATCAATAAACCCGATGAGTTGTAGCGGACACGGCGTTACGGCACCGCCGTGTGAAGATTTATAGCGTTTTGAGGTAAATTTCTATCGTTTCGAAGAATCCCAGACTATTTAATCGAAGCAGACAGTCTGAGAAGAACAGGAAGTCTTGCGTACCTTTAGTGCTCCTCAGCAAACATCTTGTCCGGAATAATGCTCTTTTAGTCTCCTGTGTGGTTAATGTCTCCATCCCTACACTCTCTTTAACCACAATCCAACCTGGAGGCATGTTTTCTTTCAAACACTCTGAGTAGATCCAGATCCTGATCCTGATCCAGGGTAAAACCTGCGCTGCTGCCCAGACGACGGCCTCTGGTTATGGGAGAGCAGGAGATCAGAGCTCCCCTGAGGTCCTGAGGTGGATGGAGCTATTCCTGGATCTTCTGCCTTGCTGGAGCAGCTGCTGCGTGTCAGTATGGGTAATAGGTGAGGACGGTAACCCTATTGGAGGATAACTATGCCCTTTCCTGCTTGTCTCATACACACAGATCACCTGAATGGCTCAAGGGGGGGTCATGGTATGTGTCTGTGTGTGTGTGTGTGTGTGTGTGTGCCAATGGGAATGTGGGTGTAAAAGCATTAAGGTGGATGTTAATGCTGGCTGTTCGTTAAGCAATGAGAGTAAACTGTCCTCGTTGCCTTTCACAACAGTTTACAGCTCTGAATGGCGACGCTCATGAATATTCAATCTGCTATCAAAATTTTAAAAAAAATATATAAATAAATAAATAAAAGAACTTTTTTTTTTTATTATTTATTGCCAAATCCTTTACAGATTATATTAAATGTTGTACAGACAGAACAGATATTTAAAAAAAAAAAAAATACGTGGTTGAGAGAGAGAGAGAGAGAGAGAGAGAGAGAAGGGGGAAAAAAGGACAGTGGCCAAAACTGAACAAAAGAGTGAGGCCTGCCCCATGGATGGCAAAAAAAAAAAAAACCCAGTGAAGTGTAAAGCAAACCAAACCAACTCCGGAGTGTTTCTGAGCCCTTGTGGGTCTGTGTGTGTCAGCGAGGGGGTTGTTATGTTCAATCATTTCTACCATGAGGCAGCCAGCCACGGTAGCTGGGCCCTAATTGAATTAAAGTCCTGTTTATTTGCTGAGGCCGAAGCAACAGGCTGGGGAAAAAAAAAAAAGCACACCGAAATCATAGAGCTTTGCTCGGCCGCTCGGCCGCTCGGCTCGGTGGCCTGACTCTCCTCTTCTAGTCGTCCTGCCCGAGTTCGCCATCTGTACTCACTCACACACACATGCTCCTGGCCCAGCGTCCCCCACCTCCCAGACACAGGAGCCAAAAAACAGAAGAAAAAAAAAAATAGAGAGAGAGAGAGACCGAGGCATACAAAAGCTCCCTCAGCTGCCCCCAAGACCAGCACCGGGGGGGGGGGGGGAAAGGAGCAGAAAGAAGATAGGAAAAAACAAAAGAAGGAGTAAAAATGGTTGCCCAGGTGAGCGTAGGTTTTTCCGGGTTTCCTACTGTGCTGACATCCGTCAAGCAAAGGAAAGGTTAAAATTAGAAAATTTAATTTATTTGATAATTTCCCAGAATAATTAGAGTTAATATGGGTTAATTAATATGCAAATCTCTGAGCAGATGTTCGACAGAGGAGTCTTGCACAGGGAAGCAGTCTGCTCTCTCTCTCTCTCTCTCTCTCTCTCTCTCTCTCTCTCTCTCGCGTGCTTTTGGCTGTCACTTACTGGCCGTAATTGCTGTAACTAACCAAATACACACAAAACCTTTAGCAGAGTTTAAAGGGAAAAAAAAAGAAGCTCTCAGCCCGACTGTCGGAAAGCCGCTACTTTCATCGCACAAAGACGCACACTTGTTATTTTCTCGCATCTGAAAAGCTCTTTTATGCTTCAGCCATTTTCAAATCGAATGCTCAGGATACTCCATATTTTCTTTCTTTTTTTCATCGGGCCTTGTTTATTCCATAAACCTGTATAAATAGAAAAGATGCAGGGACCGAATCGAGCGACGAGTGCAGAGACACCTGGTCCCTGGTGTTCGTTGTATCTGGGTTGTTGATGTCTTCCCACCTAAATCTGTTCTCATTGTGGAGCGTGTGAGCAAGGCAGGCAGATCTGGCAGCGGCGTGCATGAAAGGGAGTGTGAAATGGTGCTTGACTCGTCTGAATCAGGTCGCCTATCAAATATTTACAACCCCCTAAAAAAAAAAAAGAAGAAGAAGAAGAAGAAAAAAGTGCTCAGCTGCGATATCAGGCCCGAGCCGCGATCCGCCGTAACCGACTCCGGATCAGAGAAAGCTGAGTGTTAATGAACATAATGCTTTAAACATATGAAATGAAAAGTTTAATCAAGGACAAAAGAACGAGCGAGGTCAAAAAATTATAACACGAGAAAGAAAGATTTCCGACTAAAAAAAGGCTTACCGGTAATTACATACACAGGAAATGATGCAAAGTGATTAAAGTGATATTAGATTATGTAAGCGTGCTCGGAAAAAAAAAAAAAAAAAAAAAAACGTGTGAAAGGATGTATGGAAAAATCAAACAGGACGGAGAATGAATACGTCCTGACGTTTTATCCGTCGTTTAATGTATCGTACAGACGGTTGTGTAATAAACATGTGTTTACAAGTCTGTATTTCTGACAAACAGGGATCTGTGATTGTTTTGTATTTTGTCACAACACGCTTCTTATTAGTTGTCCAAGCACCAGATTATTATTATTATTATTATTATTATTATTATTATTATTATTATTATTATTATTATTATTATTATTATTACTATTATTATTAAAGAATATAAATTAAATCCGATCCCACATATTAATGCACACCAAGATTGAAATAAATCTGCACAATGTGGAACAGTTTAAAAAGGTCCCAGGGTGCAAAAAGTTTGAGATCTGCTTCTAATACATCTAAAAGTTGTTGTGTGCTTTCTAAGAGTTTACGATTGATGCCAATCCCTGTACACACACACACACACACACACACACACACACACACACACACACACACACACTCCACCATCTAGCATGGCCGAGCGCCATGGGTACACGCCTCTCCCACCTCCCCTACCAATGCTCTTTTACACACTGGCACAGAGACAATCTCTCTTTTCCTATCCTCCTCCTCTCTCTCTCTCTCTCTCTCTCTCTCTCTCTCTCTCTCTCTCTCTCTCTCTCACACACACACACACACACACACACACACACACACACACATACACTCCCAGGTAGTGGAATGCGCTGACAGGGTCAGTGTGAGCTGTTGTTGGTTTGATGCATGGTGCAGCGGGCGCCAGATTGATAACGTACAGTCGGGTCTTATCAGCAAGCCGGGCTATTTAATAAGAGAGGACTCTGCTGATCTACTCAGATCTCTCTCTCTCTCTCTCTCTCTCTCTCGCTCTCTCTCGCTCTCTCTAATACACAGACTCAAAAGTCCACAACCCTGAAATCCACAATTCATTCTTTATTATAGACAGAAAGTTAGCACACCCTTCTTTATTCAATCGACAGGAATGAACAAAAAATGGTATCATGACATGATATGATTATTACTATAGAATAGAATTATTACACTACATATATGTTCTTATTCATGCCGTCATCTTTACACATGAAACGTACATATTTGTCTTTTTTTTTTTGACACGTAACAGTGTTTCGAGGCCCTGTAAGAGTTTTGTCCTCGCACCGGGACACGTCATCACCTCTTAACTCCACCACTTCTCACCGCAACAACGCATGCAAAATTCCAAATACAATACAAATACAATAATACCTTTTCCATTGAAATGAGTAATAGTCTGACCTGTTAATACTTGGCAGGGCCTGAATATTAAACGTTGAGTTTTTCAGCAGCTTGTCCTGTCAGGAAAACGAATGTGCTTTTTTGGCGAGCCACGGCGAGGATGTTCTGAGTAGAAATAAGCAAAAGAAAAGAAAAAAAATCCCTCTAGCTCAAGGGCCGTACGCGTCGTTTTAATAAAAAGGAATCCGTAAAAATAAATTAGGTGCACTAAATATATGCAAATTCAAATGTAAGCAAATCAGTGCAAAAATTATTTTTTTTCCCCCAAAGCTGATTAAAAGCATTAATAAATCTATATACACTATTGCTCCAATCTGATATTGTAAATTTATTACACTTCCTGTAAGATTAATTAGAATGCTACAGTAACATATTGCACTGCCAGAGCAGATTACTGTGCGTTTTTGTTTAATAATGGCCAAGTCGGACCTCGGCTGTAATTATTCTCCATAACGTGGCTGTTTGATGGTGATTTTCTTTATGGTGTGTATTTAATGGGATGAAACGGTAGACAAAAGGAAGCGTGTACGCTCGTGCTGGAAGGTGGTTTCAGCAGTTCCGCGGCTAGGGCATGAAAACGATATTCCTTTAATGTTGAAATCAAACGCCTGTTTTTTTTTTCCCACATAACTTTTAAACACCTCCTTTTTTTTTTTTTTTTTTCCACGAGCCGCCTAAACTATCAGGCAGACTCGGAGATAAGAGAGGGTGAAAATAACACGTCGAGCTGGTCAAGGTTGCGGTGCATTCTTCGGCGAACGGCTCAGAACAACCTTTATGAAAGGCTGCAACATTTATCTAAGGGACACTGAGCGAGCACCTGAAGATCGGCATTATCGGTCTGTCACTGACTCCTGACGGAGCAAAACACCAAGGTATGTAAAAACAAAATCCTCACGTGTTTGATCACATTGTAATCTTTTCCGTGGAGCTTCTGGGAGGAAAAAAAACAAACACTAGCATGACAGAACTGGGAACTAGCGTTAAATACGCACAGGAGGTTATACATGTATATATGTGATCACTAACACTTCCCCCTAAAACACTGAAAGGTTAGAACTAACTTTATTTTGTGGAATATTGACGATGGGTTTTTGTGAATGTGAATGAAAGAAATTTGTTTCAGCCAAGAATTTATTTAAGAAATGAAACAGGCTGGCAAAGACGCCATTTTGGACATCTTCCAAGTTCGAGTAAAACCAGGCCGTAGTCTGGGCTGAAAGTTCCTGGTACTTTCCGAACACAATGAACGAACAAAATCGGTGTGAAGGCACATTTTCTGAATAGCATCTGTGCTCCAGGCTGACGGAGGTCGATTAGTGTCATAAAACTCTGCCAGTGCTGAAGCCGGGGGTCACGAGGGGCGGGGAGAGGGTTTAAAGGGGGTCAGAATTGTGTGCGTGTGTGTGTGTGTGTGTGTGTGTGTATGTGTGTGTGTGTTGGGTTATAACTTGATGTGGGGAAGGGGTAGGGGGGCAGAAGTCCGCAGATGGTGTAAAGATCAGAGGGGGACTATCCAGGTGAGGGGCTCAGCCCCCCTGGCCAGTCCAATCTGAGCAGCTCATTCAAATGCTAATGAGGAAGTAAAGCACATCTGTTCCCCCCCTACCAGGCTGGATCTTTGTCACCTGAATAGCTTCCCCACCAGGTATCAAACAAGCAGCAGGAAACAGCCCCTTTTCATCCTGCTACCTCCACTCTCCAATCAGCAAATGAGGCCCTGGTGACTCCAGGAGCCCCCGAGTTCTCCCACTCCGAGCCAGTCGCACCTGACACTGTAACACTCCCCGATGAGTTAATGCAATAGACAAGAGTGTTAAGCTTCACTACTTCAATGAATCCACTCCAAAACCTAACCTCCCAAATGTCACCCTCTAACCAAAACAACACAGGTTTTCCTTGTACCATTCTTTCCTGCAACATGGTAAAATTGGTTACCATGGTAACTGCTAAAATGATCATCTACCAACCAGACCACTATACACTCACCTAGCAACCTGCTAACATGTAACACGTATAACTAATACAATAAGCACCCACTTTTTGTTTTACCTCACTAGTCCAACACTAGTTCCCCTCACATCCTGTATGTATCCGATGTGTCTTTACCCCTTTTCACTCCAACATCGCAACCCATTTATGATACTATTAACCAAACAGAGCAACACATCCGTCGACCTCCACCCTGATAGCGTCCCAGTTCTTACCCAGCATCTTGCTGACCTCCAGTGAGAGAGAACATTTTCACTGATCCATGTCCACTTTTTATACCTCGACTAAACTAACACATCTTGATCTCAAGCATTAATTTTACACATTGCTAACCTCCAGTCTGGTAGTATGTTTATACTATGATCCATCCAATGTCCCAAACTTGTTAACCTCTGGATTTTGATACCCAAAATAACCTTGCCTCACCTGCCCAACCTGATGAAGGTTGCAGTTTAAAGGGGCAGTGGTGGCTCAACTGGTTATGGCTTTGGGTTGTTGATCGGAGGATCGGAGTTCAAGCCCAGCCAAGCTGCCACTGCTGGGTCCTTGAGCAAGGCCCTCAACCCTGCACTCTGACCCCAACCTCCTCAGTTGGGGTATGTGAAGAAAAGAATTCCACTATACTATAATGTATATGTGGTGAAAATAAAGGCTTCTATTAAAGATACCAAGATTAAAAATATCCTTCTGAATAGTATCCCAAAGCCTTAACAGCTAATGCCCCACTAAGCCCATTACCAAACATCACTTTGCGGTGTGGAACCACATCCAACCTAACATCTACCAAACCCTTTCTTACCTTAACCACAGGCACGTTTACTTAACCCTCCGATTTGACAAACCTCTCGCGACCAACCGACCGAGTTTTCTACGTATCTGCCTAACCTTCAACATATTATAACTTCGATATTTGTATCTCTCACCTCTTCTCAACGAGCCCGAGAAGACACCACACGTTGCTAACATCCAAAAGCTATCCCTATCCCTATGTCTTATCTTCTACAACACTACCTTGGTGCACTCCCACTGACGTATTGCCGACGGTACGGCTTCTTCTAAATAGAGAAATCGTGTGTGAAAAGGTGTGTGCTAACAGTAAACCTCAGCAGACCGGGCAAACAGAAGTTCTTACCGAATCTTATTACTAATGCATGAAGCAGGTGCATGTAAACACAAACGGAGCAGTTTTGTCGGCATCGTTTGTGCTTTTTTTTCTTGCTCCCTCCCCCTATGCTGTATCACCTACCTTTTCACCGCCTGCTTCACAAACACACACACCACATATTTAATTAGCCTCTGCTGCGAAGAGCCACCTCTGTCTCTCTCTCTCTCTCTCTCTCTCTCTCTCTCTCTCTCTCTCTCTCACACACACACACACACTCAGTCAGAGAGAAGAGCTGTGGTTTCCAGCTCAGCGCTGACGACCTGAGACAGTCCCCCCCCGAAACACAAGGCATACTGTGGGGGAACCTCCTGCTGGTCTTTCACATGCTAAAAGCACCTTTCTAAAGCTTAATCTTCAGGCAGGCCAGTTAAACAAAACGGCCCCCTATACGTTTATTGCACAACAGAGGCTGTTAGCATGACAAAGGCCTTCATATCCATCTCGTCATTCTGAAAGCACGGCTCCATTCAAATTTACGGCACAAATCTTCATCCGTAAGGCTACGAAGTAGTTTATGGAATCATACTATTTTAGAACCTTTAACAGATATATATATATATATATATATATATATATATATGAATTTTCTAAGTGCTAACAAAATGCTTTGGCACTGCAAAAATAACACACAAATTTTCTTCTTGGATACACAATATATGATATTCATGCATGTCCCTTTACATAATTGAGTAGATTCTTTTCACGCGAGTGAGCTGTGGCAAGATTCCACACTGGATATCAGGATGTAGAAAAAGAAATTTTGATCTAAGGATTTTCTTTCCTCTCTTACCTTCCCTTCTCTTCTCTTCCCTCTACTCAGCCCATGGGTTTATTCTCCATGTGTTTCCGTCAATCTGCTTCTTTTTTGATCAGGGGCATGAAAGCTGGAGCTTGTGTGAGCGCCGGGTACCTGGGGTATGGCTAGGTGCTAATTAGCGCAGCAGGATAATTGATGTGTAGATTACACTGTGAACAAATGCCTCGACTTGTTTGTTCTTCTCACTTTTCCTGTGCCCCCCTTTCTCCTTCACTCCCAGCACCACCACCAACCTCTCCCCACCTCCTTACCTACACCCTAATGAACAATTTACCTGCCTTGTTAAGACCAGGCTAATACCAACTGAAGCAGTAACATAGCACTGAAATGAGAAAGCATTGTCGAGGGATTTGGTACTGATGTGGGTGGATGGTTGGGTAGGTGGTGGGTAGCTTGGTGGTGGTGTTGGGTTGGAGGGTGTGTGTGTGTGTGTGTGTGTGTGTGTGTGTGTGTGTGTGTGTGTGTGTGTGTGTGTGTGTGTGAGGAGACAGATTTCCCTCAGGTAACAGTAGCTTTTACCTGAATGCTTGATTTACGCAAAAACACATTCTCCGGATATGCAGGAATTCCTCTGCTGAGTGAGAAGCTTTACACACAAAAAGAAAGAAAGAAAAATCTACAGCAGCTCAGAGGAAAAAAGGAAACAATTTCTAAATGAAAGGGCATGCCATTAGAGCTCCAATGGGCCTCCATTGTTATGCCCCTATAATGCCATTTCCTTCATCTTTTGTTTTTTGGAAGCTATTATTAGCCCACCTCTCACAGCTGTGAATACGTTCAATAGGGTTTGAATTTGGTCATTAACAACTGAATATCAGCAAACACATTTTGCCGAGCCCCTGCCACTGCTAATAAACTAATAATGAGTCCGACTCTAATTGGGAAATGCAATGAAGACTCGGAGAGAAGACGCCTGAGGTAGCGCGTGAGAGAGAGAGAGAGAGAGAGAGAGAGAGAGAGAGAGAGATAGGACAGGTCATTACGAGGACAGATGTAGAGGGAAAAAGGTGAACAGTTGAATCGTCGCCTCCGCGCACTTCTCGTGGACACCGGTAATCCGTCTCCGACTAGTTTACAAGTTAAACACATTATTGTCATTATGGACTCCCTTATAGCAGAGCTCAGCGGGAGTACAAACAAACACACACATGCACACTGAGCTATCTATGCCTGCGAGCCATCACACCGATTAGCAGCCGGAGAATTCTGCGGGTCACCGTGTCTCCTGAGAGCTGGATGGCCCAATAGTCCTGCCTGCATCAGATCTTTACAGTGGAGGTTCAGAAGAAAGACACTGTGACACACTCTAGCTCAGTGTTTAACCCTCGATGTGCTCTTTGAATTCATCTTTTCTCAATAGACTGGTGGAAAAGTCTGTTTCCGTCTTCCGTGGCAAACAGAATGGACCGGTAAAGCCGTAGACGGTTTAGACGTATCGTTTACAGTGTGTGACCTCTTACTTGTTTACACCTCTGTACTGTTTACATTGTTAGTTATATGAGGAAAAGGCAAACGTCAAGCACACCTTGACAAAGAGTTGGTAATTCTAGGAAACTTGATTTAAACTAGAACCATGCCGACTACCGGAATTGCAGCCATACTCGTCAACCCTACTGCAGAACTTCAGGTCAAGCTATAAGTCCTTGTGGTAATTGCCTCGATCAGTAACCTAGCAGAGTTCTCCCATAATCCTTTAGCGCACTCTATAAGTGCAGCGAAACACTTTTCTCCCCCACTTCTTGATATTTTGGTTCTGGGACTGTAGCGTAATCATCTTATACACGCTTCTCTTTGTTGGGGGATTTTCGCGTTTCTCCTTCCAGAAAAGATAAGCAAGACAATAATGAAAGCTTTTTCTCTTCCTTAATTACCAAACCAGTGCCCCTGCGAAAAGGACAGAAGACTGTGTCATCGCAGGAGGGAACAGAACATGTGTGGGGGGAGGAGGATGAGAGAAAGGAGAGAAGAAGTCTGTGTGGACTTTTTTTGAGAGTGAGAGAGAGAGAGCGAGAGAAAAAATAGGAGTCAGACAAACTGGCAGTTTCCTTCACCAACCCGATAAAACTCCCAGAATCCTTCACCCTGGCCACCCTTTGTTTTTCTCTCCCGCCTGCTTCCTGTCGCCATCTCTCCATTTAATCTAGGCGGCTCGAAGGGTTTACTTTCCCCCCCTTGAAGACAGCATGAGAGGAGAGCGAGAGAGGGAGGAAGAGTGGACAGCGTGGGTCGGGTACATTAGGAGCTGCGGTAGTCCACAGGAAACCTGCGCTGGACTGAACTTTTAACAAAAGTCTTTCATCTTGTTACTGCTTTTCCTCTAGACGGCACAATCCTAACAGCCCCTTTTAAGTGCATACCTGATGTGGAAGCATTGGTTATTGTCTCCAGGGTCGGTGTAGAGGGAAAAACATATCTCCCTCACCGCGTCCACTATGCCCCCTTCATTGCTTTGAACACAAGATACAGAAGCCTTTTTAATCCTGCTGAAACGCCCTTCCTCTGGCTATTAGCAAACTCAAAACAGATAATTACTGGCGGGCAAGAGAAGTAGAGAGGGAGCTTGGTTAGGATGAGATTCAGAGATCTGTTCATGGATAACACCTTTGTGTGTGTGTGTGTGTGTGTGTGTGTGTGTATGATCATAAATAATCATAACTATGCTTACAGATTTTGACATTTTGCTCAGTCAAACAAGTAACATCACGACCAACCTTATGTTTCCCTCTTTGATTGGCCTTAAACTATAGAGGATTTAGTCGGTTTTCTTTAAAAAAAATAAATAAAAAAAATTGCCCACCAATTAACAAAAGCTAATCAGCTAGCTATGTGCATTTTTCTTTGCTAAGGATAACATTACATTTCTGGCAGGAAAAAACATGATATACAATAACAAAGATTCAAAATGCTGGCTAACACGAGGTAAAATATTTTATATTGCAAAATCCTCCTACGAAGTAAGCTGAAGCAAGCTTGCTAGTCACTAACCTATTTAGTTTAGCTAATGTTATTATTGCATGTCTTTCAGAGCCTCTTTTCTGATGTTAACTAACTAAACTAAAAAAAAACTGTTCGGCACAACAGATAACACTTAGCTTTGCTAATTTATACCTAATTACAGCTAAAAAAAAAAACACTGCTGTAAGAGATATTTTACAGAAAACAAATTAGCTAGAAAGATAGTTAGTAGAAACAGCATTTTATGCTAAGCAGCATGCTAGTCTATGAGATTTTTTACCTTGTCTAACATGTTCACATTCATTATTAGCTTTCTGACTAACTTTGACATCGTTTACTAGCATGCTATTACACAACGTAAATAAAACCAAACCGAAGTTTATAAGTTAGCAGGATTTTGTTAGCTACATGTTTGCTTAGCTAAGATTAATAGCCTAAAACTGTAGCAGTTGTTTGTTAACAAGCTAACTGTCATGCTAATAAACATTTTAAAGGTGTAATTAAAACCAGCTCACATTCTCAAATCCATTAGCATGCTGAGGTAAATAATGATGCTGTGTTAGGGTGGGTTTAAAGCAGAACTTTGTTTTGACTTGGCACAAAAAAAAAATCTTTCTCTTTCTTCTCTCTCCTCTTGCTCCCTATTTCTCTTCTTTCTGTCCTCCATCTGTCCATGTTGTCTCTCCTTCCCTCCCTCTTTGTGATTGTAAGTCACAGGGGAGACACTAAACCAAATACAGGAGGTGAAATATTGGCGTGTTACCTATCTCATAATCTGGACAGGAAGTGGAAGGCATTTGGAGCTGCGCCCTTCCCAACTCTCTCTCTCTCTCTCTCTCTCTCTCTCTCTCTCTCTCTCTCTCTCTCTCTCTCTCTCTCTTTTTCCTTTCAGCTGTTTGTTGATTCGGTTAAACCAAACACAAGCGGGGAGTCACCCAGACAGAGGGAGTACAACTCTCGGATAAAAGGAGGAAGAAGGGGCGCTTGGGTCTTGTCTTCTCTTAAGAAAAAAAAAAACGAATCAGGGGCCGCGAGTAGTGATAGGCTGCAAGACCTAAACGGAACAAAAGGCCTACCTGGGGAATATCAGAAAAGAGTAAAGAATAAAGCAAGTGAAAGATTAAGTGTGTGTGTGTGTGTGTGTGTGTGTGTGTGTGTGTGTGTGTGTGTGTGTGTGTGTGTTTGTGTGTGTGTAAGGGTGGGAAAAAGGAGGAGAGAGAGGTGTTGCTAAATTTTATTATTTGTATTTTTAGCATTGTGTGAGGCTATGTTTTTTTTCCGTTCACCTATATATTTATATGCCTGTGTGTGTGTTTGTCCAAGCTTGTTTGTTATTGAGGTATTTATCTCCGTTGCTGAGTGTAAGGTGTGTGTAGGGATGAAAAGAGCGTGGGTGTTTTTGTCTGGAGACATCCTACCGACCTCAGCGCCTCAGAGAGGAACTAATCAGGCTTTTACACCTTGAAGCCAACTGGTGTACCTTTAGCGCTGTGCTAACCACACACACACACACACACACACACACACACACACGCAAGCAGTGTTACAAATTGGCTTCTCCTGAACTCAAGGTGCCAGAGGACTATTAGATGTACAAAGGCAGAGTTTTGCCGGTCGAATGTGGAAGAAAGGTGCGCACCTCTTCATTAGTAAGACTAGAAGTGCTGAAACTCCTGTCTGATCCATTTGCTTAAATATAGACCTGCATTTATTTTTAGAGCTTCTGTCACTTGTTTGTTGTTGTTAGCCATTTAAGAGCCAACTGACTGATTAAAAACCAGCATTAAATCTAAAATCTTTTGCTAATTAGGAAGATGGTTATGCCTAGAAATCACAGAGAAACAGAGACACCTGTGTGGCCAGTCAACAGTAAACATGTTAGCATAAGGGGTGCTGCGTTCAATTAGCGCCCCTGCGAATCTGGTGGCCAGGATTATACCCGGCTCTGGTGGGACACACAAAGAGTGTGTGTGTGTGTGTGTGTGTGTGTGTGTGTGAGAGAGAGAGAGAGAGAGAGAGAGAGAGAGAGAGAGAGAGAGAGAGAGATTTCATTTCCTGTGGACTCCACCTGACTCAGCTGTAACACCGGAGTCAAATCCACAGCAAGATAAGAGCTAATCATCTGTCAGAAAGGAAGAGAAGTAGACAGAGAGCTCTCTTTATCCCTACGGCTCTGTCAAAAATTACACTCCTACCGCCGCTCTCGCTACAACTCCCGCAAGAGAAGTCGAATACAGGAAGTCAGGAGTGAAACAAAAGCCGGGTCAGAGAACGTCGAGTTCATTTTAACACGGTGTCGTACACAAAAGGGGTGACGACGCACAGCTGTTCTGCACGTTCCACCGTGTCACACCGTCTGCCTGCTTAATCAACACTGCACATGAAGCCACATCTGTGTAAAGCTCAGGTCTTGCTCATTACTCTATTAATGCTGTCACACTTAGCTCAGCCATGTTCCATAGTAGAAAAACAAACACGTTTGCCCATTTCCTCACATATCCAAAGCTACAAGGGGAAAAAAAAAGCAAAGGAAAAGCTTTTCCATTGGTCTGAAGGTCTAACGTTGCCATGCTTAGTCAGCGATCCAAAAAAAACCCTGCTCGATTTCCTCCTTGAACTTAGAATCTTAGTGCTCTCCTCCAAGCATGTTGAGCCATCCTATGAGGTCGGAATAGAGGAATTTCCAGAAGAGAGAAAATCTTTAGATTTATGTGGGAATTGACAACGAACCACAGTTGGATAAACGAATAAACTCTTGTTTTTAATATTATTGAGCAAAGTTTCTTCAGAAAATTTGCCACACTAGATTGGTTGTGTTTAATTAAATTATGTGTAGTGTGAGGATGTAGAGAGCAGAAAAGGGAAAAAAGGAGGTGCAATATTGCCAAGTGGCTTTAACAAAGAACACATTTAGTGATTTATTTAAAAGACGCTGCTTTATTCGATTAGGAATGGCATATTAGAGCTAGTTAAGGAGAGAGAGAGAGAGAGAGAGAGAGAGAGAGAGAGAGAGACAGACATACAGTTGTCAAAGAAGAAGCTGTATGTGAGAGATAAGGCTGTGCCATAAACTACATGCCACATGTGTGTGTATGTGTGTGTGTTCTTTAGTGAAAAAGAAGTCAACGCTGCAAAACCATCAGGTTCTTGGGATCACCTTCGCTACCTCGTGTGTTCGTAGCGAACACCGACCTCACAACACAAACCTCTTTCGTAAAAAGACAGCGACACATTTCTCATGAAAACGCAAAACAACTTTGTTCTTCACTCCTGAATAAACTGTAACAGCGATGCTTTATCGGTCGTTATAACCAGTTCCACATCATCCTGAAAAGTCCAGACGTGCAAAATAAAGGAAGCTAAACCGGTCGTTTAACAACCCCCCCACACCCCCGACCCCACTCCGTCTCTTTATTTATTTATTTACTTCCCCTTGTCTCCCGTGTGGCTTCTTCAGGGGAAAATGTCCACACTTCTGAAATTCAAGCAGCCCACGCTGACGCCAATTCCCAAGGAGAAACCTGATTTTCTCAGGTTTAACTAAATAATGTATGCATACTTTTACTTTGGCATGATAAAGCAATTTTGCAGGAGGGAGAGGGAGGGGGGGTAGGAAAGGAAGGGACAGCTTCCTGAATAATTCAGACACTTCAGGTGGAGATAAAAGGAAAAGAATATTTCATTCTGAGACAAAAAAAAATGATAGAAGCAAAAACAAAACCTTCGCTAGGTGTAAAAAAAAAAGTTGTAGTTTTTTTTTAAATTATTCTTAATTCAAGGGGCCCAAAGACATTGTGGAGGGGTCCTAAGGGTCCTGTGTGTAAGTTGGGGCCCAAGAATAACAGGACGAGTAGTTCTTACTAGGAGTCCAAAGTCTTACTGAACTCGTTCTTAGCTCCAATGAATCCAAGGGGTCCAAGCACCAGATTAGTTTGATTTTTTCTTTCATAATGGAGACAAAGCACCAGATTTCCAGATTTTTAGTATCACTTTGGTGATAATGTTTTCTCTTTTCTCATCCGGGGCCAATGCATCAGATTTACCTCATTTTAGTGATCCTATAATGTGGTAGGCATTGATGTGGAGGACGTTACACCAGAAGATGAATCTTTCACCTCTAATAGTAAAAAAAGCAAAACTTTCCTTACTTCATTCTAATGACTTGACTCATAACTCTGCAGAGGCTATAAAGTATTTCTTGCTTGTCTTTCTAGCGTTAAGAAAGACTCATTATTCTTACTACAAGTCCGAGCCACCGTTAGTCTAATACTTACTGAAAAGCTTCCTCATAGGGGTCCAAGCATCGATAGCGCAACAGCATAAGAATTATTAGATGTTTTGATAATAAGGACCAAAGTACTACATTTGCAGAACTCCTATTTTTTTGTGCGTAAAACAGTTTATAAAGTAACCTCTGGGCATTAAGTAACCTACAGTATGGTGTGAAAATTAAAGCAGAAAAATAATTTGTATCGGTTCCTCCGAAGAAAAAAAAACTTTCCTTCCTTCATAATGATGACTTTAGTGTCATAACTGGTCGTAATGATGAGTTCTGACGGCTCGAGCATACAGCTCATGACAGACG
Organism: Tachysurus fulvidraco; assembly: GCF_022655615.1. Classification (NCBI taxonomy): domain Eukaryota; kingdom Metazoa; phylum Chordata; class Actinopteri; order Siluriformes; family Bagridae; genus Tachysurus; species Tachysurus fulvidraco. Next base: position 30,385,952 of record NC_062522.1, read on the forward strand.
GACGGATGGATTATGGCCTCTGGACGTGCACACGCTCATTCAAACCGTGACCCTTGTTCCCTCCCACACAGCCTGGCTTATCCTTCGTATAAAAGTATCGAAGAATTTGCACTGAATTAACCATTTCCGACAGATGGAGAGTGCAAGGCATAGAGCGTGAGGGTAACCGGTGCATCATGTGAGAGGCAAAGAAGGAAGGAAGAAGGAAGGAAGGAAGGAAGGAAGGAAGGAAGGAATGGCAAAATAAAAGAAAGGTGAAGAAGGGAGCGCTGCTATAATTAGAGGTCACAACCGTTTGCCTTTAGCATACAGTTCAGGGGAGAAAGAGGTTTTTTTTAATGGTGTGAATTGAACCGGTAAAAGGGAATTTGTGTGTCATTTTACTTTCTCTAATTTTTCTCTCTCTATCTTTCCCTCTCTCTATTTTTTTTTTTCAAAATGCAGGAGGAAAAAATTAGGGAGAAAGGAAAATACTAGCTTTAGGCTGAGCACCCAAACCACACAAAAGCTGTCAGAAAGCCATGAAAACCACCACCACTGCAGGAGCCCCCACCTGGCTCCAGCCCTCCATCTTCACTTTTTATACATGTCTTCGTGTGTGTGTGTGTGTGTGTGTGTGTGTGTGTGTGTGTGTGAGCACCGATTGTGTTTCCACAGCTACTGCCTACGCCGAAGCGAATCGAAGCGAGGGAGCAAAGCCTGCTGGGATCTCGTCAGCCGAGCGGCCCGGCCCACGGAGCTCACGCATGCCAGCAACATTGCATCAGAGTCGCAACCTTATACACGCGTACATGCACACTCAAACCGTGACCCCAGAGCCTCTGCTGCCTCCCACGCAGCCTGGCATGTCCTCCTAACTTCCTCCCAAAGTGTTAAAAAACTTCACGGCTCCCAAGGGAGGAGGTTTAGCAGGGCCTCACAGCAGCCGGTACCTTTTTAACAGGCTTTTGCTAATTCCAGCGTCGCACACGCTCAGTGTGGGCTTGTAAGGTTGCTCTCAGTCTGCGATGGTAAATCGTGTTAGCACAAGCACCTGAGAATTATGGGTTAGCACCTGCAGGGGCAACTTTTTAAAGGGTCATTTATTTCTACCTCAGATTATTTATTCTCGGGATATATCTGGTACTCGTTTCACTCCCACTGTTGTTTTTTTTTTATTTGTGCTAGTTCAGGAAACTAGCAAAGTTTTTTTTAACAGTAACCCGTGTTTTTACCGGTTCAAGACCCTCTAACCGTTGTGTAATCAAAAGTGGAAGTTTCTTAATACACAGCCTAAAAATACCGACTATAGACAAATACAAAGTCAACCCGACGTTTATAAACAGCGGCAAGTTATTCTCAGAGGCAAAAGAGCGGAGACGCGTGTTCTTATTTAACTTCGCTGCACATTTTATTCCAATCCTACAAATCATCACAAACTCACAGTTAGGGAGCAGGCTAAGGGTTAGATTGTTTTCTTGTTAGAGGTTGGATCGTTTCTTGTTAGGGATTGGATTGGTTCCTGTTTGGAAACCTAGAGGAAAGGGTACGACCCAAACTAATCACGATGCCATACTCGTGTGAACGTATACAAAGTTTCTGCGAGATCGGCACCATCCATCCGTGCAACTCCTCCATTTGGTTGTGGACCTACGTTTGTCTGATCTCTTTTGTCTGGGAATGTAGAATGCTTCCAGACTGCCACTTTCACCTTGTTGATGGAAAGGCGATATGAAAATGTGTCATTGAGGCGGTCATGGTATGTGGTGTGTGTAGTTGGTGACTGTAAATAGTGGTCACAGTGGGTAGGTCTGGTTTATATTCTCTCTCTCTCTCTCTCTCTCTCTCTCTCTCTCTCTCTCTCTCTCTCTCAGTTTCCTCTTTCCCATCATGTAGTCACTTGATATGATGCCTCTTCCTCCTGGCTACACGAAGAAGCCAAGGTCGAAGGCCGGGCCAACGTATTTATCCGTTTGTGACCGACAGTGGGCATAAATAGCAATGCGGCCCCTTACAAATGAGATTAGCGCAATTAGATAAACCCGGTTCTTAGCTGTGATGTCATTCTTAGCTGGTGTATTTTGTATTCTAAGGAATTCCTTTGGACGTGTAATTGGGGAAGAGGCAAACAAGCTTATGCAGTTGAGCGTTCGTGTGAAGCCGCTCGGCCGACGTGGCTCGCTTTCTTGTGCTCTGCATCCCATTCAAACCTGCATTCATTAAGACTAACTAGCTTTTTATCAGCTGTCGAGAATGAGAGAGAAAGAGAGAGAGAGAGAGGGAGAGAGAGAGAAGGAGGGAGGGGTTGAAGAGAGATTGGTGCATGATTTCTAATTACACTCCCAAAAGGAGAGTCTCCTTTGCCTCTTCTCTTGATTCTTGATTTCTCCCTGACATTTTTCACTCAGGGAGGACAATGGTAGTGTTTTTGTGAGAGAGAAACACACACAGAGACGGAAAGCCTGACGATGACACCTAGCCCAACACAACGGTTTGCGGCTTTATCAGTGACAGAAACACGGAGATAGCCCTCGAGCACCACGTGAGAGGCTGTGTCTCTCTTGCTCTCTTGAACGCACTCCTCAAGTGCAGCTCTCTCTCACGAAACACTCTCCGAACGCACTCGCGCACCCGAACGCACCTCTTCATGGCTCTCCATACACAAAGCGAACAACAGAAAAGGCAACGTGAAACGTTCACCTCCTCCTGCACAAAGACAGACGATCTAGCCCTGAGGGAGGGAGACAGAGGGGTAGGAGGGGGAGGAGGATGGGGGGGGGTCCAGTAGGGGGAAGGTGGGGGGTAAGTAAGTACACTGTTACAGTACAGTAGCTAGTGTGGGGCAGAGCTCATAAATACAGTCAGCGTTATGAATATTTCAGTGTGGTGACTTTGAATCGTTAATATTCCGGGTCTGTAATTAAAGATATCGCTGATGGATGCTTGTCATCATCATCATCATCATCATCATCATCATCATCATCATCTACATTGTGGAAAAGGGAACAGCTTCAGAGTTCATTATTATTATTTATTATTAATAATTTCCTCTACACAGTAGCTGTTGCTCATAATGTAACATGAGCTAACGGAATTCGCCTGAAAGTCAAACCTGGAAATGTTTTTTGTTCTCCATGCTGAGATTTCAGGCATCGCATTAAAGTCAATCTAAATAATAATAATAATAATAATAATAATAATAATAATAATAATAATAATAATAATAATAATAATAAAAAACTTCAATTCTGGTCAGAATTCCAGGTAACGCTCATCTCCTGATTCTCCTGAGGTCCACATTATAAAAAGAAATATTCCTAATAGGCTGAACCTGGTTTAAAAAAAAAAAGGTAAAAATAAATAAATAAATCAAGCTCTGAAACCAGCTCTGCTGCACGATATGATATGATCTAGAAAATGACCTCGTTTCCATCACGTCGTATATATATTTTATGAGATACATGGAATGTGAGTGACGGAATAAACACACGAGAGACTTATAGCCCAAATTACACTTTTTACACTATTGCTTTATTTATTTATTTATTTATCTGTCTTTATTCATAGGTTTGCTTTCATTTCAGTTTACTTTTTTTTTTAGCTATTTGCCAAATATATAAATATTTATTCGTTAATGAGTGAATATTTATTTTTTATGCACTCAATACTTTTAATACACAAATAAACAAGTAAAAATTCTTTCTTTCTTTCTTTCGTTCTTTATTTATTTATTCATTCATTCATTCATTAGTTTTTTTAAAATTTATTATTTGTTTATTTGGTCATCAATTAAATACACTTATTTGGTCATCTGTCGAATATATAAATATATATTCAATAATGATTAATTATTAACTAATTGTTTATTTGTTTACTTTTATGATTGTTTATTTATCTCTTTTCCCCCCACAGAATTAATTTAAGTAGCTCAGTGGACAGTTAAGACATTGGAGGTCTTCAGGGCCTCAGTACAAGGGCCCCTGAAACCCTCAACTGCTCAGTTGTTAAAAATAAATGAGATAAAATTAAGTTGTTCTTGTCCAGAAAGACACTCTAAATTTGACTACCCTTGTATTTTCTTTCTTCCAGTCAGGTTCAACCCCGTCTACACCACTGGACTCTGCACTGACGGCGACGTTTGAATCCTTCACCCTTATTATTAAATTTCCTGCTGAAGTTGGCTATGGTGAAGCCCTGATGTCCTGATGAGGTCAAATCTGCTCTATAGACATGCTTTGGCAAGCACTATACCAACGTAATAAAGAACAAGTCATTGTTCACACACACACACACACACACACACACACTCTTCACTCTCGGTTCGGAGTCTATGGAGTCCTTGCTCTAACACACTGCGCTACAGAAGGGGGAAGTGCAAGGGGCAAGGGCAGTCACACTAACGACTTCAGTAAGTACAGATCGTCACCTTTTCTATCCCTCTATTAGTGGATCAGTGGCCGTTAGCCTCAAACTAACCCCGCTCTCATCCTGATATTCTTTTTCTCAGTGTATGGGCTCGACTGACAGCGCTGACACCTCACAACCCAGAGAAAGACAGGAAACAAGGGCAGGACTTTTAAGGTTTCTGAAAGCGATTTATAGGCTGGCTGACAAATAAAAGGCTCAGAATTAATCCTGACCCCGGGGAGGAATCAAAGCTGGACTAAAACTATTTCATTCTTTCGAATTTCCCTTGATTTAAAAGCAGACCTGGTGCGGTGGGAGAGTTGAAGGCTTTTCTTAGAGGAGAGTTCAGAATACTGGGCGTTGTACTGACTAACTGAGGTGAACTAAGATAAATATATACATACGCACACACACACACACACACACACACACACACACACACACACACGCACGCGCACACATATATATGCTGGCCAAAAAAAAAAAGAAAAAGCTGAGAAGTTGCTTCATTTGATCTCCATCTGCTTTGGGAGCTAAGCACATGATCGATGGAGATTAATAAGCGTAATGATCATTTTGGCGAGAATCCACACCCACCTTTTAAGTGTTGTGTGTCTATCTATCTATTTATCTGTCTATCTATCTGTGTGTGTGTGTGTGTGTGTGTGTGTGTGTGTGTGTGTGTGTGTGTGTGTGTGTGTGTGTGTGTGTGTGTGAGTGTGTATGAGAGAGAGAGAGAGAGACTGAAGGAATTTGACAAATCTATCCTGAGACACAACATATTCAATTCATCAGTCACTGTATTCAATTAGCAAACAATGCAACTAGCCTGAGTTGCTCAGCAGGCTCAAAAACAAACAGAAAAATACATATAATTATATATAAATTTTATATTTAATTTTCATCCGAACTACAGTTCTAGAGCAGCGTTCTTTCCTTCAGGGTATTTTTGATAGGATGATATGATATGAGAGACTGAATTATGAGAGCCTAGCACTGTGTTTGAGTTTCTAGCTAATCTCATCACTTTTTTTTTTTCTACAGGACCTGGTGCTAGCGAAGCTGTAGTCGTGCGTATCCATCACCAGAAGGTTTAACATCACGACAGCACGGGGTCATCTTGCTAACTGCTAACTTGCTATCTTGTTAGCTAGCTAGTCACGCGTGTTACTTAGCAAGATGACAACACTAAAAGAAAAAAAAAAAACACTAACCAAAAAATAGTTCATCCAGAAGGTAAGCTAAAATGAGCAAAACTAGCAAGTGGTAAAATACAAACACCTCTCGGAAGGTTGACGGGGGTCTTGGAGATGATGCGTGCCCCATGAAAAGGGTCCTTTTTCTGTTGGCCAATTAAACAGGAAAGCAGCTGCCTCCAGCTTAGACGCGAACTCCAAAACCCTTGTGAGGTAAAATTAAGCCGGGTTCTGCTTGGCTTCTCTCTGTGTAAACACTGCTTGGAAAGTCGCCCCTAATGAGCCTGTTGCAGTGTTTACCTTAGATAAGGTGAGTGGAGCTGCGCAGATACGGCCCGATAATGATGTGTTTGCACAGAAAAAGGATATGTAGATGTCCTGACACGTGAAAAAAAAAGGCTGCATAAGCCTACATAAGCCTTTAATTAAATAAGCTAATACCATGTAATACAAAATAGCTACATAAGAAAAATGTTGATATTGAGGTTAGCGTGAATTTCTGTGGTGATTCTCGCTTTATTTCCGAGCATGGATAAACGCTTTCTTTCAATGTAGTTCATCCATTAAGTAGCCACCGGGGAAGAAAAAGGTCATGGAGGAGTCTTTTATTTCATCACTCCATCCTTGTGTCTGAACCCCTTCTGCCATGTAGATTTAGAGCATCTCTCTATCACTGAGTATCTACCTATTGACTGCCTGTTCTGCCTGTGGTCATAAATACACCCCCACAGACGCACACACAAGCTAAGCAGCTCCTTTTGAGAATCTACAACTGCAAAGAATAAAGAGAGAGAGAGAGAGAGAGAGAGAGAGAGATGGAGAGAAAGAAAAAAGGTATCCTCCGCTGTCAATTTCACATATTTACACTTTAGTGATTCCACTGTTTTGTCCCGCGGTGCCACCTATAGTGGGCCAGATGTGTGAGCAGGACTGTGTGACCTGAGCACTGCCCCAGGGGCCACTGGGTAATGCGCGGTGATGTCAGGAGCCCAGCCGAGGTGAGAGGAAGTGACAGGCAGAAGGGGACTGCGGGGCACATCATCTCTCCACTCGGCTGGAGCGGCAAGGGAGGGCTGCGAATCGCTTATGAATAGTCATTAGGGCTTCATACCCCCCTTTTTGTCCCCCCGTGCGACACCCAAACGTCTTTTGTCATCCTCGAAAGGTGCAGCGTTTAATTGCCAATTGATTTTTTTTTTCCCGTCTTCCCCCTCGGTCTCTCTCCGCCTTCTGATATGACAGCACGTCACATCAGGCAGGAAAACGGTGCTGAACTAAAGCAAAAATAAAGGACTCGGGCATGGGGATTAGAGTGTCATAAATCTGGCAACCCGGACAACTGCTGGTCTCTGAGGTCTCAGTCCAGACTGTTTAAGAGCTCCATTTATAATTAATGCATAGTTAAATTAAATAAGTAAATAAATAAATAAATAAATAAATAAAGGAACGACGCCCATAAGCTGTGAACATTGTGTGTGTGTGTGTGTGTGTGTGTGTGTGTGTGTGTGTGTGTGTGTGTGTGTGTGTGTGTTTGAGAGAGAGGGCAGACATTTAAACCTACAAGCATGTCGGCTCAGTGAGCTCCGAACGCAGCAACTGTCAATTACATGAACAGCTGTAGGAGTCGAGTGGACGAGTAAAGCCATCAAACCAAGCCGTGTTCTGACAGGTGAGGCTGATGCCCTTCTTTTTTTTTCCTCCTCACAAATCTACCCTCCCTCCCTTCCTCCCTCCCTCCCTACTTCGCTCTCTCCATCCATCCCTCGCCTCGGCAGTTTGTTCAACTTGAGAAAGCCCCGAGGTGTAAAGAAAAGAGAAAGAAACACGTGATGGAAACCAAAAAATGTCAAATTCTGCACTGAAGTGACACGTGAGGCCTGAACGTGAATCTCTCACTGCTCTTTTCTCCCCTCACTATTTCTCTCTGCTGAGCAGAAAAATGGGAGCGTGGTGTATTGTAAGGACAGATCTAAACATGTGAGGTTATCAGGTAGGTACATGTGTGTGTGTGTGTGTGTGTGTGTGTGTGTGTGTGTGTGTGTGTGTGTGTGTGTGTGTGTGTGCGCGTGCGTGTGTGTGTGTGTGTGTGTGTGTGTGCGCGTGCGTGTGTGTGTGTGTGTGTGTGTGAGAAGCTTCAGCCTGACTAAATAGAGCCTCATCCATCCATATTACAAAATCAATTTCTCCTAGCTGTGTAGATTTGTGTGTGTGTGTGTGTGTGTGTATATATATATACTGTATATATATATATATATATGTGTGTGTGTGTGTGTGTGTGTGTATACTGTATATATACTTATATATGTGTGTGTGTGTATATATACATATATATATATATATATGTGTGTGTGTGTGTGTGTGTGTGTGTGTGTGTGTGTGTGTGTGTGTGTGTGTGTGTACTGTATATATACATATATATGGGTATGTGTGTGTGTGTGTTGCTTGGATGTCAGACATCGCTGTCCTCCTTCGACATGGTGTGATTACCTAGTCATTGCTGTATTAATACACTGAATAATGAGAGAGACGCTGTTCTGCCATTCTAAGCTAACAATACGTGCAGAGCGGGAGCATGCACAAGAAAGTGTGTGTGAGTGTGTAAGTGTGTGTGTAAGTGTCTGTGCAGGGCAGAAGGTATGAGCTGGTATAATAGGACCACTGTTGGGGTAATGTAGTCTCTATTGTGCGGTTGCGTAAATGCCCATTTCAGTGCACAGAGCCTGCATTAAGCCCTAAAGAAATGTTACGAAGAATGGCTCTTCTTCTTCTCCTCCTCCTCCTCCCTCCTCCTCCCTCAATTCCTCCCCTTATCATCCCCCTCTTCTCTCTCACTCTCTCTTTCTGTCTGACAG